>NW_009637401.1:55722-110299 GCF_000690535.1 Cariama cristata | reverse complement strand
ACAAGCTCCTTCCCCTACCGGCTCTGCAGCTCCGGAGGGAGCTGGGGCTGCTGAGCAAGCCGTCGGGATGGCTTCAGACCTGTGGGATGGAGAGCTGGACCTGCAAAGAAGGGTGACACAAGGGTCACTGTGAGACCTCTCAGCTCCAAGGACTGAACGTCAGCTCCTAAAACAATGAACATACATCCAAGTGAGGCACAGAAGCTAACACACCAAGCTAGAAACCGCCTAAAATAGGCAAAAGGAAACTCAGAAATAAATACTCACTTAAACCACACTATCCTCCAGAAATTCACACACTAAATAAAGGACTGTGCATATGAATTGCTCATGCCCTAAGAGACCAGGGCTTCGAGCTCCCTTCAGGAATTTTGGAAACTATTATTCTGTTCCATCCATAGCAAGAATTGCTCACAAGGGCTCTGTTAGTCAGATAATTTGGCACCAACTGGCTCCTTCTTATCAAAAAGGAAGTGGCTATGTTCAAAGCTGCTAGAAAAGTTAACTTTGCCCCTCTATTCCCAAATTCAAAGATCAGGGCCATGGACATCAGATGGGACAGCCTTGGAGAACGCTGAGAGACTTCTGAGGTTCAGGTGACACCACCGCGTGGAGTTTGGCAGTTCCCCTGCCAACAGTTGGCTGTAGGAAACCCAACAGCCAACTGGATGCTTAATTGTGGGCAGAAATTGTGCAGGTCAAAGAAACATCCTTTGAAGGTCTGGACCTGAAGTCCACCTTTACTATCTGACAGTTGGGTTCAAGCATCTTTCTGCTACAAGGACTTAACATTATTTTTACAAGAACTGCTTCGTTCCTTCTCTCCAACCATGTAGCATGTGTTCATCGCAGTTTTGATTATAAGGTCCCCTTTGGCTCCCTCTGTGACAGTCAGGTTCAGAGGAGGCCCTTCAAAGGTATTTTCAGGATCCACATAGTTTTTGGGGAGTTGCTTTGTGAAAGTCAACTGACAACGTAGACCTGACTGATGCCACAGCACATGCCACAAACTGTAGGACGAACACCCCTCGGCTTCTGGGCAAGGGCTCTTGTTTCCAGCTAGTCTCACACACAGACGAGGGAGCTGTGTTATTTTGAGGCAGCTGAGCACTAAAAAACCCTCCCTGAGCTCAGCCAGGGCACCAGTGATCTGGGTCCTGCTTTTGGCTCTACCACAGAGCTGCTGGATGTCCAAAAGGAAATCACTGCTCTATGCTTCGGTTTCTTCATCTGGAAAACGGTGGCACTGATCTCAAAATCCTTAAGGAAATCATGCCACAAGCAGATCAAGAAACAGATAGTACCAACTCAGCATTTTACGATGCTACATAGTTATGACACAAAACAGCAGGATGTCAATGCAATTTTAAAGTGATGGAAAATACATTGACAGAAGCCTTTTAAAGTGTAACCGAGAAGAAAAAGGATGGAAAGACCAAGCAGTTTCACATGAGGGGAAACCCAGGAATGCTCCCCCCTCCGTGCCCTCCTTTCTAAACAAAACAAAAACATAAGTGAACTACGAGAGGGACCTGTTGTTTCAAATCTGAATGGAAAAATCAGACAACTCTCCCATGGCACTCACAGAGCAGAGGTTAAGAATGAGGGGCGCAGCAGAAAGGGGAGATGCAAGATAAGCTGCTTAGATTCACATCTCCCCATTTCCTCTGCTTCGTAAGAACTAGGTCGTTTTATAAACTTATGCAAATGTGTTTACTTTACATTTTATTTTGGTCTTAGCGACGCAGTTGTCAGCCTGTATCAACATGTCAGTCTGTTTGTGCAAACAATCATTCCTCCATGGAAAGATTTCAGTAAAAACAGACAAAATGTTATGACATGCAAAAAAACTTCCTAAACATGACAATAAAAGAAAAGCCACTAGAAGAGGATGTTTTCCCTACCAATTACACAGCTTAAAACAAAAGAAATCACTCAGTACATTATTTTTTTTTTTTTCCCCCCCAAGGATAGCACAGCATGGAATCGCATCGTGTCGTATGCTTTCATGAAGTACCACACTGTGGGGGTGAGGATTTGCGGGGTGGGCTCGAGGAAAGCGAAGGGGAGTCCATCAGCACTGCAAGCCACCCAACACCACGAGTCTTTCCACCTTTTCCCCATACAATATCTACAGATGCTGGAGAGAAGTGGAAACGGCCCCCTGCAGCAATTAGCAGTAGGCATCAAGTCTGGAGAAATATTAGCCCTGTCGCAGCCCCTTCAGTCTCTTGCAGAGGATATAAGGAATGGGCAAGAAGGGAGATGGAAGGGATGAAGGAGGTTTGATAGTGGGAAGGCAGCTGCAGAGAGCATGAGATAGGGTTGGACTGATACATCAACGTTATGTTTGTCCTGGTGACAGCTCTCGGCCACTCTGATTCCCCACTGATGTGCCAACATCTGGCCCCGCTCTATTGTATTCTCCTTCTGCGCTGTACCAGGCTCACCACGCGGCACTCCTCCATGCTCTCCCAGCTGCATCGCATTGGTGAAGAACACAACGGCATCATAGCCTTGAGGAAATGTTGCGTGGGGTCTCCAGCAACATGCTTGTGGGTCACAGGGGCAGAGACGAACCTCAGACGTGAACTCCAAAGCCTCGTGGGCAGACACATGGGTTATGCAGCGGCGATGCTGTGCAGCAGGTGGTTGTGCAGCACCCTGTGCTGCTGGAACCCATGGGCCACACTGGAGCTGAGATGCCTTCAGCCAGAGCTATCGCTCTCAGGTCACTTATTTTTGACCCTTCCTCCCACCTCCCTCACAATCATGACTATGAATCCTAGAGGCAATTACAGTATTAAAAAATTTCTGGAGTAGGTCCTTACGCAGTTCGCCCAGATGAGACTAAGTCTGAGGCCAAGCAGGGAAGTGAACCTGCATGAGTTTGGTTTGTCAGGGGCATCTGCTGATATTTTCTTCCAGGAAAAGAGAAGCAGCGGAGACTTCATTCCCTGCTCAAGAACTGATACTGCACGGGTCCTGAGCATTAGGGATTGCATAGCATAACAAGGAACAACAGCACAAGGCTGCAAGCTACAGCCACCAAGCTTAGCAAGCCAAAGTCCTCGTTTTTCAGAGCTACTTTGCTACTCCCACCAAACGTGGTCCTATGCTTTCCCTGTGAGGTTAAGTGCATCACACTGTTGCAAGACAAAATAGTAAGTGATAATTTAGGAGAAACAGTCACTTCACTGCAAATTCCATAGTGCTTGGTGCAAACTCCAACACGCCCGGAGCTGCCAGTCACCAAGGAACCACCCAGGCACTGGGCACAAGCTCCGCTCTTGACGCAAGGTTCAGGTCTAAGGCAAGGGAATGCACATCCATAGATGCCTTCAGCTAGGAAACACTGATTGAGACCTCTTCATTACCCTAGGAGCTCTCAAAATCTTCCAACAAATAATTAAAAACATTCTGAGCGTGAAAGCACCCTCGTCCAAGACGGAAAACACTCTGACGGCAGCTCCCAGCTTACCTCCTCGCTGCAGAGCCCCCCCCGGCAGCTGGCACAGCCGGTATGGCTGCTCAGGTGCACCCAGCGTGGCGGAGGAGTCGCGGCCAAGCCCTCACCGGTGCTACGCCGGTTTGCAGGCAGCGCTGCCGGATCCCACGCAGCCTTATCCCGCTGCGGCCCCAGCCCTGCCCCGTTTCCCCCTCGCACTGGGAAGCTGGTGCTCTGATCCTCCGGAGCCCACGGAGGGCATTGTGGGAAGGCAGGGTTTATTTATTATTATTTGGGAATCATTCCCAAATAATTCCTGTCCCAGTTGGCAAGTGGGTTGGGTGGACAATTTGGGTGAGCTGCCCTGTTGGCCTTGCTGTGGCCTTTGTGGGCAATGCCCCGGGGTGAGGAGCTGCTGCGGGGAGCGGGGGAACACCTAAGTGTTAAGTCTGCAGGGAAACTGACCCAAACCATGAAGAGAAAGAGGTTTTATCCCTCCTCTGCCAGGGAGCCTGTGCCTTTGTTGCAAGGGATTTCAGCTAATGTAATGAGAGTGATAAGGGCACGGAGGCTAGCTTATACATGGGCTGCAATCTTGTTATTGTCAGCGGACTGAAGCTGCCTGGGGTCAAGAATCACTAATTAATTACTAAATGAAATGTCGCTTTCGGGGCTCAGGTCCTCCTGCTCTGCACACACAGTACGTGAGAGCGGAGATGGCTCGCTCAGACACACAGCAGTGCCAAGCCTGCCCGGCACCCTTGAACGATACCCTCCTGCTCTCAGAGTTGTGGCACCAGCACAAGTGACCCAGCACCTTCCTTCCCCCGGGCAGACCCGAATGCTGAATACACTGGTAGTGACCAGTCCTGCAAGGTGGGTTGGCTGAGGCTACGAGAGAGCTCCCCTGAACACAACGATTCCATGTTTTTCTTATTGTTGAAGCACCTGGCAAACTTTGTGGCCATACTGTGCGCAGCTGGTGGCCTCCCTTGGTTCTCTGAGTCGGGAAAGCAGTTTTTCAAGCTTTTGCCTAGTGTGCCACAGCATCCCCCAACACCATGGTACAGAAACCAACTTCTAGGGGCTGGGAGCCTTAGTACCTACCCACCTTCTTCAGGACTACCTATTCTCCGGTGGCAGGAAGGGTTGGACTCTGGCAGTGGTAGAAATCAGTCACTGTCTACTCTAGAAATGTATGGTTTCCCATTCCCTGTCACAGATACCCATGTGATTCAGACTCCGATGAGATGCAGGTTGGGATCTGCCCAAGGCTGGCTCATCCCCAAGGGCACCAGCTCAAAAATAAGTGGCACTGTAAGCTGTTCATTTAATTTTCCATCTTATTATTAGAAACTTTTACAAGTTTTTTGTAAGCAGATGAGGTGGGAACAGGTGCCCGACCGTACCGCAGCAGGAGGGAGTTTAAAGAGCAAGTGTAGAGAGAGCTCTGCAAGCCACAGTGAAATCTGCCTCATGCACCGGCTGGCACGGCAGAGCCCAGGAACACAGCAACGGCCCCATGCTTTTAAGACTAAACCCAGCATATGGCTCATACATTTGGGTCCAAGAGCTGGCTGAAATTCCAAGCAGTCCAAAGTCTCGGGGTTTGTCTCTGCAGAATCCCCACAGCCACTTTTAAGACCAGGCACTTCTTCAAAACTGGAACTGCTACCGGTAGTTGTGTTCCCAACCTATTAGAGGGAGAGGGTCTTGGCTTTTGCCCAGGCTTGCTGAGAACCTCTTATCACAAGAATCTAAATTAGAAAACTAGGACAAGACTTCAAAGTTACTGATAAAAAGAAGTCAGTGACCTAATGTTGTTTGAGTTTTCAGGCTATGCATTTCCATGGTAAGAACATTTCTTTTGTATATTTTGGAAGAAAATTTGTTCTTTTTCTAAATAAAGCTCCCAGAATAACTTCACTTCTCAAAATATTCTCACCTTTTCAGCATAATTTAAAAATCATCACCCAAATACACCAACATCAAACCTGCACCAAAGCTTTGGGTGGAGTTGTAGCTGTGGTCACTGAGCCACCTGAGCACTACTCTGGCGGCAGCAAAGACTTGGTGGTGCAGGATTTGGCTGGGATGGGAGCCCCACAAGCCTGCGGGTCCCTCTGAAGCGTCTACCACCGGGTCTTCACTGCAGTTATGACCCACAGAGCGCAGATTTGCAGCTGGCATTGACTTGCCTTCAGCTCTTTGAGGAAATATACCCTTAGACTCTGCTCCCAGCTCTCACACAGGCGGTTTCAGGGTGCATTGCTCTAAAGGTGTAGATGCCTTAGATTCATACATAAACAGGGTCTCTTTTTTCTCTTTATGGATCCTTTCAACAAACCATCCAGCTCTAACCAGCCCCTACAGCAGTCAGTCGGGGGAAGGCGGTGATTAGCCATTAGAAGTCACAATGTCAGGCTTGTCTCCTTGACCAAACGGAGACATCCAGATTTTCTGAGCTGCCTCAGGCTGTGTAATACTCATCTCTTTGGAAAAGGGAGCAGTCCTGTGTCTCTGACTTACAACTGAAACTGTTCCTGGCTTAATTCAGGTGAAGCAACCACTGAAGTGAATATACATATCGTAAGGGTGCTGCACTCGGCATCTGCTATGACAAAACCACAAAGCACCCTCTCAGAATGACCTTGCAAAGTGTTTTAAAGGCAGAGAGCACAATGCAAGGTAACGCTTAAATTACTGAGTCTTAGAGGTGTTGGGAGAAGGATGCAGCAGTTCCCTCTTGGTTTCTGGTATAAACTAAGTCTTGCATTGCTCCTGCTCTGTTGTTTCCTCTAAGCCTGCAGATTATTTAATAGTGAAAAGGAAGGCTTCAACCTGGCTGAGAAACTGCAGGAATTCAGAGTGACCTGGAGGGAATTACAAGAATGCTGCTTGCTGATCAGATTAAAGGGAGAAGTGGCGGGGCTCCCAAGGGTCTTCTTATTCAGTCTTTGCTGCCTACAATACCATGCTTTGTCTCTGATTTCTGCTCTTTACAATGATTCAGGTTACTGCACTGGAAAGGTTGTTGCCTTGGCAGGCTTGTCTCCATCCCCATTTCACCGGGCCAGCAGGAACACCTGGCAGAAGTGAGACTGAGGGTGGATATTCAAGTGCCAGCCCAAGCACATATTTTCGCTTCCCATTGCCGTTGACATGATTAAAACTCTGGCATGCCCTTTTCCGAAAGAGCAATAGCATTTAAAATCATTCATTCGTCCTCCTCCAGGTCAAAGTTGCAAATCATGCTATGAAGAAGGAAGGGATCTCCAATGTTTTTGCAAATCTGTAAGGTTTTTGAACTAGCAACTTGGGCTGGCTTCAAGGGCATATTTTAGCAAGAGCAGGGATGCACAGCACTCTCCCCATTTGGATATCTTCCCTCTTTCTTTCGGGTCAAAGCTACATCTGGTACCTCTACGTCACTATCTGCCTCTCCAAAGGAGAAAGCGGTCCTTCTTGACAACTACCTCCCCAGAAGACTTCACCAAAAACAGGTAATGCAATTAGAAAGTCAAAGTCAAGTCTGGTCAGCTATGTTCATGCTGAATTAAGCTGTATCAGTAGACAGGAGGGTAGAAGAGCAGCACTTCACCAGACAGTCAAACAGGAGACAGACTGCTAACACAGTTGAGGTTCCTATGCTAGAAACTATGGGAAGAACCCAAAACAGCAGAGGTTGGTGTGACAGGTAGTTACACACACCTCACAGTTTGAACAATTCCCTCTGGTGCCCTCAGAACTCCAGGCTACAGTGGTTTTTTTTTTCCCTCCTAAGAATCCTTTTTAACAGTAAGGGCCATTTAACACATTTGACAGAACCAAATACACGATGTCCAACAGTTCAACCTTAACAGCAACCTCCATCAAGCAGTTCCACTCTGCATCCACAGGTCAATACCTCTTGCTCATCTCTCCAATGAAATAATTAGTTAAAAAGATAACTATCTGGGTTCTGCCTATTTTCCTACTCAAAAGCCAATCCCAAGATCCAAATATGCCCCCGTTTAGGGAAACTCATCAAATTCTACTGTATGTCACAACAGTCCATGACTCATTGCTACTCTTAAGTATCTCCCAAAGGCAGGGCATGTTAACCCAAATCCATCTCTCATCTCCAATAGCAGGATCAAACTGACTCACTGAACCGTTTGCTGAAGGCCACGCAAATTTGGCGCACTTCCTCCTCGTCCGCAGTGCGCTCTCATTCTACCCAACGCATGTAGGTAGCAACTTTTGGTGGAGAAGCCTTTGATCTCTGAAATTTCTGGTCCGTTTCCGTGGCGACAAGCATAACCCACATGATTGTGAATGAACCCTATTGTGTTCCTCCCATTGCCTTCTTCCCCAAATTACATCTAACTGCTAATGTTAGCAGAGCAAGGCTGTCTGTACAGCTTCTACCTACCTTGAGAGAAAGATTAACTCTAGAAATTTGTCTTCCTCCCAACTCCTGGAAAATGAAATAACTTAATGACTCGGAACAACCCCCTGAAGGAGGGCAGGTAAATTCTAGGGTTCATCACCAGGACGAGGACGTTCTGATTTACCAGCCACCCCCTCACCCCTGCCTCTTTCAAATGGATAAACAGAATATTTCCCTTGTTTCTGTTTTGATCCCTGTGTCTGCACCATTCTGGTTTCCACCATTAGTCTAATGAGCAAAATCAGCCTCGCTCCATCCCTCTCTGCTCCCGAGGAGAGGTTTCAAGGAGGATAAATCGGCATTGCAGCAGGGTGTAAATGGGTTCGAAATGCATGGAGACAAGAGCCTGGCTGAACATGAGCTGCAGGGCTTGGGGCATTCAGTACGCCGGGTGCCTCGGTGGCTTCCCGGGGAAAGCACGACTCCGGGTGAGCGGCACAGCAGGGCTTCGTCATTACCCGCTGCGAAACTCAAGAGGGGGAAAAGCAAAATCAAAGGAGAGCAGGAGGTGAAAATAAGGCAAAAGGGTGCCTTCAGGGCTCCTTTCATGCAGCTCGCTTCACGATCCACCAGTCAAGGCTCCTAAGCAGGAACAGAGACGCCATTCAGGACAAACCTGGATGTTATCCCAGGGCACCAGGGACACCACTAAAGGGAAAGTTTTGACAGGTGAAATGACCTTAATATAATTAGCCTTGCCAGCCCCTCCTTCCTCTGCCTCCTTCACCTTGCCACAAAAACGGTAGCCTTTTAACGAGACCCTTTTTCCCCTTGTAACACAATATCGCCGGTTCTCCAATCTTTTGCTCGCACACTTCAGACGGTACATATATGATCTCCTCCATCTTCGCTCCCCCCTCTCACACCCCGCTAGATGGACATCTAGAGATATTGCCATTGATTCTTCTGCTGCTGACTGGAGTGGGGCTTTTTTTGTTAGAGAAAAGGCTGAAAGGAACCCTGGTAATAGAATGATTTGGCCTGCAAGTCAAACCCCCCTTGATGAACAATCAGACACAAATGTCAATAACAATTAGATTGGCCGAGGGCTCCAGTCACTTAGGACTTCGGTTTTCCATCCACAGTGCTCAAAATGAAACCCTCAGTACTGTAATCTCCAAATCAAGTTTGGCATCAGGAATGAAAAGACATCAACAATAATAATATTAAAAGGCTGATGGCAGAATAAGAGCAAAAGACAGACAATGGGGTTGTGTGTGTGTGTGCATGCACACGCACATGCGCACGTAGGAGGAGGAAAATAAAAAAGTGAGAGCTGATGTAAAAATCCATCAAGATATGAAATCAGTCCTGCCTAAAGAATGATCTAAACCGCCTCAGATTCTCCTCCCAGACAAGTTCTGTTCCTCTGGGCTTTAAAATTTCCACCTCCCGCTGTCCAACATATCAAGCACGGGAAGCAAACGAAGGGAAGAAAGCCCTTAAGTGCAGGCTGTATTTTTTCCTGTTCCTAAATTGTAAATATACAGTGGAGGCAAGAAATGCCCAATCTAATTAAGAGCAGTTGAGAAGTATGGAGACAGGGTCCTCCCAACGGGAATGCTGCAGGTTAAAGAGGTTAAAAAGAGGAATGTTCTGCCTAATGAGGGAAGTTTAACATTGCGAGCACACTTTCTCACTGGTGAGGCAGGCTGGGAAGAAGGGGATTAAAGATGTGGAAGACGCAGCTCCATGGCAAAAGCAGGTGTGTGCTTGGCTTCAGTGGTGACCGAAGCGAGGGTAAGATGTTTTAAGGTTTGCAACTTGGGGTAACAGCTCAAAACATGGTCTCGAAGGGATCCTGCAATTGAAGCCATTACCCTAAATTAAAAGCCAGCTTGCCTCGCTTCCCTTCTCCCTGTAAGCGTGGGGCCCCGAGAGGTGGCTGTGCCAAACCAGCCACCATCAACCCCTTGCTGCCTCCGCTGGGGGTCACCGAGCTGGGAGATAAAACACCTAACACCTGCGCACCCAGAGCTAACTCTACTAGCAGGGCTATTGCTCTTAAGGAGAAGTAATATCGACAGTATTTCAGTTCTTGGTTCATAGCACACAAGCTGGAGCACACTGGAGCTGAGTCTGGACTGCCGGCCAGGTACTGGAAGGCAGGACTGACCCACAGCCTGGCTATGTGCCTCACACTGCATGGGGGAGACAAGCATCAGGCAAGGAGAAAACCACCAAGGACTGGAAATACTATCCAAAGGGATCTGAGAGGTTGAAAGCCATCTCCACAGAGAGGCCTGCGGGCTCTCATGCAAAGTGTATAAGCCATTTCCTACAGCGCAGTTCTTAGAGTGATGCGTATTTAGTCCTGCTAGTTGGTGATTTCTGACAGCAGGTTCGATGCCTTGTGGAGCACAAAGCGAGCCTGCACCTGCAGAGAGCACATGGCTGTCGTGTTACAGAAGGACCTTCCACCTGCCACTAGCACCGGGAAAGCAAAGGTCTCCTGCTCCCTCAGCCATGCTTTAGCCATAAATAGATGCTAAACAAAACAGGAAGGCTGCAAGGTGCAGTTCTTAACTTATGCAGCATCATTCCCCGATAAAGCAGTCAAAGTTTTTCTAGCCGAAAGGACCACCTCTCCCCTTTTGGGTGGAAAACACAATCCAGGTGCAGGCTGTAGCTCAGTATTATTAGATGTCTGTGGGACAAGCATAGCAAGAGAGGAGGATGAACAAAGGACCTAAGTAAGAATATTTTTTCCTTTTCAAAATTAATTCTTCTACTGTGATTGCACTAAGCTTTGCAGTTAGGCACAGTGGTCAGGAGAAGGCTGGATTTACCCCTGCTTAGAAGCCCAGGTCTGCAGGTAATCCCTGTGTTGGGGAGTCACCTGAAGCCGATGTGGTAAGAGGGCAAAAGGTTTGAGCCCCACTAGTGAAATCATTTAACTGCTTTGCTTCCCTTTACCCAAAGGGGCCTCACTATTAATTCTTCCAAAATATGCAGTGTCTTATCCTATATTGCAGCTAGATAAAAGCACAGAAAACACCATTTTTATGTACTTATTGCTGGAATGAAAACTTTCTCAATAGGCTCTTTAAGGGACATTCACCTTCTTCTCAAGGCATCGGGAGCATCAGTCATTTGCCTGCTTGTTGATTTTAGATGAAAGGATTTTATTTGCAAAGGGCAAAGAAGAAGAGCAGAGAGGTAGTTGGGATTTGTTCATTTTTTGCAGTTGTATAGCCACTAGGATAAGATAAAAACAGAAAAGTTTTCCCTCCTTCCTCTCTTTTTTTTTAGTGGCATTTCAGCTTCTTGAAAATACCAAATCCTGGCTCCCATTTCATATTCCTTCCTTGAGCCGATGGAAAGCCTTCATCCCCAAACCACCTGCACATGAAACGAGCCGAGGTCTCCCCAGCTATCCTGGCCACTTCCCTGCATGGACTCAGCCCCTCAGCCACGCGCCGAGGGACAGGACTCTACTGTAACCGCCCGCATCTACCATAGCTGTCCTGCTCCCCTACGCCACCCTGACCTATCACCCTCACAACCCCTCTGATGGAGGCTCGGCCATTAGCTCTGTTTTAGAAACTGGAGATGCAGAGTGCCACTAAATATTTTTTTTGGAGCCCCAGCTCAGGGTTAGATATTTACTTCCCATGGACTTCAACTAGGACAACGTACCTAATTCCCCCAGCCAGATGCCTTGCCTAGAGGGACACGGGAGCTGGTGGCAGTGCACAGATTCCAGCCTCACTCTCCCTAAGCTTTCAAAGTGCTTTGGCATCTCCTACGGTTTCTGCAGCAGATTAGAGATGAAACAGAAGTGCCTGAATCCCAACAGAAGAAAACTGTTTCCCTGGAGCCCCAGGAAGGAATTAAACACACAGCCAAAAACCCCTAAGAAAACAGAAAACACGAACTTGTGCAGATCAAGCCGTTCAGCAGCAGCTCCAGGGAGAAGATGGAATCTCCCAACCCCTATGATCCCACCGCCCCAGTCACCCCATCCCCGTGCCAGGCAAGTGCTGGCCATGTGGGGACAGCGGTGGCCAGCCTGTGTCCCCAGCCCTGAGAGGGCCCCTGAGCAGAAGGCAGATGGCCTGCAGACCGCTCGATGGCACGTCTCCTTCCCTGTCTTCTCCGTTGTGGTCGGGTGTCCCTGTCCACGTGGCAGCGGAGGGGGAGGGAGAGCGCCGGGTCCTCACATGCACACACTTCGGGATGGCAGCAGCTGGGGCCAGGACAGCCACCGACCCACGCACGGACTCTGACTCCTCCCTGGCATCACCAACCGGCACAGGGCTCACTGGTCCCCACCAGCCCCTTGGCCTACCACAGTAAGACAGCTGAGCAGCTTGGCTCAGCATCTCTATTTAAAAGAGCGCTTTTCCCCATGTCCCTTCCCTGGGATAATGGCTACGGCCCAAGAAAGTTAGCAATGAATTCTTGGGAAGTGGCTGTTGCTGCAAAAATAAAGTATCCATTATTGCTAAAAAACTTTTTTCATCTTTGAGGGGAAAACACATACCACATGATTTCCAAAAAGGAGCTGGTCTGGTTTACAAATACAGTACATTAATAGCTTTGTAAACATTTATTCAGTATGACAGCTGACTGCAACATGTGGCATTAATTAGAAGACTCAGCAATGTAGCATATTAAGAGCTAAGTTAAATCTGAATTAGCTGGGTTTGTTGAGACTAAACACCCGTGGGGGAAGTCCTCGGATCTAATACATTATGACTCACTTGACACGGGAGACCCACAGGCCCGATTCCCAATACACTGGGGGGCCCTTATTCATACTCCATCTCCACACAAGAGCTGCAGACTCTCAAGATACCATAGATCAGAGGGTGTTGATGTTGGGATGTTGCGACAGAATGGGGCGCGTGAGTCCCTGGCTCCCAGCTCCCCGAACCTTCCTAAGGAGGCAGCGAACGGAGGCGGCATGAGCTCGCTTCTCCTTTCCAGACACAAAAAGAGCACACATAGGAAGGGAAAGGATTTTACACTCCCCTGGGCTTAAGGATCTTGCTCAACACTCCCACGCGGTCACCTTCCCAGGCATGGGTGAGACAGCTTCTACAGCGTACGTCGCCGAGAGCTTTTGGTTGACAGTGCAGCCGCCCCAGGTGCTCCGCGTCACCAGTGCTGCGAGGCGCTGGCTGGCGGCACTATGCATACCACTGCTGCGTGAGCTCAAACCTGCAACCCACGTTCGCGGCTCTGAAGTCAGCCAACGGCTTGCATCTTAGCTCAGGGGATCAGGGCATCTTTTGACTCTGTTGGCTTGGCAAGGTTTCAGGACGGTGTGTTTAGGAGCTGCAGCATAGGCTCAAGGAGATGGGGGACCCCACACTCTCAGTTCCTCCTCTAACCTGTCCTGTGGCTCAAGGCACCGCTGACCTCCTGCCTCTCACTTGCTTCATCTGAAAAAGCAGCGAGAAATACTTGCTTGGCTATCCTTGCAAAGTTGTCACCAGGACTACTACAACTCACAAAGTGTTGTGAAATGCATGAAACGCCATGTGAGCATACCAGCGCTGGTGGGGTTTTACCACAGCGGCGACAGGCTGAGCCGAGGTCGGCCAGCTTGCAGCAGCCGCACGGGCCAAACATCATCCATTAGGCTATTTCTACCTTTCAAACCCATTTCTTGTGTCATTTGCATTATGTCAAATCAGGGCAACTCACTGACAGCCAGGGAATTTACGTCAGAACAGAAGTGTTTGAATTTCAGGAAGACCAGACGTAAGCTCTCCGTCTCTGATCAAAGCAAGAACTAGTTGAGATTATGTAGAAATGCGTAAAGAAGATGGACCAGCACAGCCCAGAGCGTTGTGAGCTACCACATCTCAGCTGATCCATGGTAACAAATATACCAAACCCTGTTTGAGCGGAACCCTGGTGTAAATATACAGGCTATTGTACACAGCCACCAATATTTAGGACAAATGCAAGACAAACCATCTTGGTTTGCATTCAAGCAGCTGCAAGACGATCCTTTAAGTGATTTCAGACACTGCAGTCCTCTTCCCTCTCATGACGGGTTGGCAGAACAGACCACGAAGTCACCCATCAGCCCTTCCTGCGGGCAGGTGGAGTCTGAACTTCGAACCTCAGCTGGGAACTGAAGGAGCAGAGGCAGCGGGGTCCCTTCCACCAACCCCATGCAAATCAGGCAGGCAAGTGCGGGTTGGGGAACGAGCGGCTATCTTAACTGCTATGGGTTTTTTAGTTCAACAAACAATGCCTAGACAATTTAGCCCAAAAGCAACAGCGGGGTTGGGTCACAACCGGCTGCTGCCACAGGATCCCATCCCAATTACTTGTTCACAGAGGAAGGTAACGAAGGTGAGAGGCAGTGACAGACAAGTTGGTATTTCACCAGCAACATGTGATTTGATTTGGCAGTCCCACCTAGGCACAGACATATTGAGCAATGCAGCTCTGAAACATTCAGAGCAGGTCTGCTTTCACCTTACAGCGTTAAAGCAAACTTTTCTTGCCCTGGGCTCCTTACGTTGGATGCCTAAAAGTTTATTTGATTACAGGCACGTATGAGAGCACCTCCACAGGTACTGAGTCCCCACAGCCCCCCGTTGATTCAAGCCCTTGTTATTAAAAGTGGATAAAACATCCCAAAAGCAATAATGTTATTATCTGTGGCAGTTCCAGCTTCCCAGATACAGTATTACTAATACTAATTGCCAAAAGCAAATAAAATAAATCTCTCCATGGATCCGTTTTCTTCATTATCCTGGATCAGATACTACCACTCTCATCCAAGTCTCTCCCCCTTCATCCCTTCACGCACAATTTTATCCACCATAGATCTGCCAAATAGAGAGTAAAACTACTAATGTGTGACATAGCTAGCTATTTCTATAATTTAAGCATCTTTGTTCTTATTAATGTTGCATCAAGGTATGCTCTCCATTGGCCTGCAACAATTCTTTTTGAAACAGGTCACCAATAAAAGTGAAAAGCAGAGGACGAGAAAATAAGAGATATATTTATTACTAAATAAATTGTATCCTGGTGTTTCTATTATAATCTTAACCTGAAATAATAGAAAGGGTTGGTCAAAAGTTGAACGTTTGTAAGGCAAAAATTTCGGCGATACCTACATTTCAAATAATTGGCTTGGTTTCAAATTAGCATGAAAAGCCCAAACCCTCAGATTTTGGGGGAGATGAAAACTAATGAAAATAGTTTGTTGTGACATTCCCCCCCTCCCAACCCTTCTTTTCAATAAGGACTGACCATCTAATTTCCACTGCAGCATTTCAAATGGGGCTCAGCTCTTTCATCCTTTATATTATAAATAACATGTAGTATAATGGAGGGCAGAATTAAGTCAAGAGCAAGCTTTTCAACCTCACCAAAAAGAAACATTTTGGTATGTTCCAGATTTTTTTCCAGTAAAATAAATTCTCCCAGGAAAAAAAAAAATCTCAACTGCTGTTATAGTAGCTATTCGTAGAACTAACACACACCAATGATAACTCTCTTTCCATGGCAATTTCAAAGCTATCTAGGTCTTGCACACGAATAAAATCTTCTCTAAAGTAAAACAAAACAGAATTGCCAACTCACAACTTTAACACGAATCTCTAGACATTTGATATTTACTTAAAGGCCCCAATGCCAGGAAACAAGCAATTACGTGAGAGTCTCAGCTCTCATTTAAAGAAAAAAAAATAAATTAGAAGCAGCAAGTTTCCTTGCTGTTGCAAGGAAAATCTTGAAAGTATGACCCAAGTACATCCCAAATGCACAAAATCCAGAAGCCAAATAAACAGACTTCTTACATATTAAGTCTTATCAGCTTTTGATGCCTATCTCCTGATTCTGAAGCATTTCAACATCAGCAGAAATGACAACTGACTCTTAATATGACCCTTTCATCCATTTTCCTGCTCCTCCTCTTACCCTTTGCCAGTACTTCTACAGAAACTGAGGTCTAAAGTGCAGTTCCCTTTGAAAGGTATGTTTGGAAAACCAGGAATTTCCCCACATTTTTCTGAAACAAAGAAAATAAATTCAAGAGTATCAGGAGGATGAAGCTGATTTCAACATACAGTCGAACCTGTCATCCCTAAGTTTGAAGAATAAAATCTTATTCAACAGCTTAGACAGTGCCAAAGAACAAATCTCCCAGTGGCAATTATGTGCCTAATAAAGTTCTTCTGCACAAGCCTTCTCCATCAGGATCCAAAATCAAGGTCCACACATCCAACAGGACAGTGACCACCTGGGACCACTAACTTCCCTAACAAAGAGCCAAGCAACTCTGGTGACTCACAAAAGTATGGAGTGAGACAGCAGCATGCTGTAGGTATCGTATCCCCTTTTTATGCCAGTAAATCGACTCCATTTGCAGTCAGAGGAAACAGGCAGTTCAGCTGTGCAATTCTCATCCTAGCGAAGCTATCTGAAATAAAACAGCTGAATCTGACCTTAAAAGTAGTTGCTTCCCTTGACCATAAAAGACAGGCTAAAATGTAGATCTCTACATTTTTGAGCAGATGTACAGCACATTTAAGGTATAATCTCTGTGCTCATGTACATGGAGAGAAAATGGCCTATCATGCCCAAAGTTAGGGATGATGAATCCCGCAGTCCCTTGAGATGTGCGCGTGTCCATCTCTCTGGTACGTCTGGAAACTGATATCTACCCTGTTGCCGAATCAGGATGAAATTAAAGATCTCAGAGTGATTACCAGTTTCACATAAACTGACAAGTAGGAAAAGGAAAACACAGGATATGAGCACTCACATTTTTCCCGACTAATAATATTCAACATCCAAGGCTCAAGTAGTGCCTCTGAGATACTCTGGAGGTAGAAAGCTGTGTATGGAAAACAAATTAAAATTTAGAGTGTGTATATACGGCCGCATGTGTATGGCTGTGCACACACAAATTATCACTTGCCATATTATCAGTTCATTCCAGATGCTGAGACTTTAAACAAAGCAACAACATAGTGAGGTTTCCAGCGACACTTATGGTGAGATCCTCTCTCTATTGAGTGATACCGAGGGTGGTATTTGCCAAGCCTGCTTTAGTTTTACTCTTTCAGTCCTGAAGAGCATGTCAATGCTTTAGAGCATTGCCAGTACAACCAGAACCTCATTCAAGTTTGTCATCTTCCACCAGGACCCATTGCGTTACAAACACTCCCATGGCGTGAGCACTGCCGTGCCAGCACTAAGAGGACTTGGGACAAGTTCACATGCATGTGTGCCGCCCCATGCATTCAATATGTCCATGCCCTAGGAGAGGAGCAAGTTCTGGGCGCAGAGCTATTCTAATAACTCCTACATGTGGGAGTGAATATTCTCCGCTTAAATATCCCCATATGCCTGCAGCCATCTCCCTCCCTCTTGAGGAAGGGACTTCAATACAGCCTGACGCAACGCCTTTACCAGCCACCAAGCCCGTTATGGTACTGGTCCATCACCCTCCTTCACACGAAATCCAGTAACCTCGAAGGCGAACCAGTTTCTCAAACTTCCCAACCTCTCTCCGTCTGCCGCTAGCTAGAGCTAAGTACGAACCAACAACCAACATAACACAAATGCCGTCGTTCCTATAGAAGCATAGCTGCCCATCATAAACACAGCTCCCACTCCTCTACTCCGAGGGGTAATAGATTCAATATTTTCTGTTTTGATGGTCTTTAACACTACAGTGTGAAACTAAAGATAGGAGCCAGAAAAATGTTACAACTGCAGAAGACTCGAAACCTAGAGAGTCAGGAGGTCTGGTTCTAATCTTCAATTTAACACCAGGGTGTAACTTCAGGCAAGCCTGGGTTTCTTTTTCATTCTTTGATTGTTTTCACTGTAAGCTCTTTGGGGCAGGAACTGTGTCCCATTGTGTTATTACAGGGTGTAGAACAATGGGCCCCTGACCTCAGCTAGGGAATCAAGAGATTACGAGAATTATTTAGAGGAAATATGTGGTTAAACAAGGAATTGGAATCAGACCTCAAGTCCCCGTCAAGTGCCAGTACCAGATGACTATCCTTTTTTACCCTTCATTAAAAAACAGTCATAATCGACATTTATTGTTGTCCAACATTCGCCATTTTTCACACATCTGTTCGCCTGCCCAACATCTAAGAGCCTCCACCTTCCCCCGGCTCTGCGGCCATGCTGGGTCAGAGCTTCTTGCCTTGACAGTGGCTGCAGTGGCATTGCAGCTCGTTCTGCTTCTGATAAAAAGGGTATCTGGGGAAGGAAGCACAAGAAGGAAATCAAAAGGAAATGCAAGGGCTCGCTGTGTTTGTGTGTGCACATGGGATTCTTCAGCTGTACATCGGAAATTAATTCCAGCCAGGGTGAACTCTGTGTGGTCTCGCTAGCCATCCAAGTCAAACTTCAGTTCACCCCAGCTGCCAAGCGGAGTTGTGGAGGAGAAAAAGATTCAAGACAACGTGGAAAAGGAACAAAGCAGCCAAAAAGAGTGAGCTGGTGGTATTTTTCTCCAAGTTCTTGGTCCCTCCACCTTTTTTTTTTTTTTTTTTTTTTAAACAAACCACCTGGATTTTAAGATCTCCAGAATCCCATTAAAGGGCTTTTACTCCTTCATGAATTGGAGGCATTTGATGAAAAGGGGTAAGGGGAGAGAAGCGTGTCTGCCTGGAGGAGGGGGAGAGGAGGGGGAAGAGGGGGAGATAATGGGGCATGGGAGCCCTTAATTTCTCCTGTCTCCCCTGCCGGTAATAGGGCTGGATGTAAACACTGCTCTGGTGAATGTTGGAGAGTGATTACAGGATAGCTGGGGAAGGAGGAAGCATTTTGAAACCACAAGTAGGAAAGCATTTCTTTGATGGAGGGTTAGTAATTTCTTTTTTCTCCGTGCCCTCCTCCCTCATGCAGCTGCCCCCCTTTCCTCCATCTTCCACCTTCTGTAAACACAGCAGCAGAAATTAGATGTGGGCCAATCTGTTAAACATTTGAAGGTAAAGTGGGCTCGGCAGTCGCTCTCACTCTGTAGGACACAAAAGAAGAGGCTAATAACGCTGTAACGGGCCTTTCTGGTCTCGGTCGTGGAGCCAGCTGCCCTGCGCAGTGCGCAAGGAGCCAGAGAGGAGGGAATACACAAACTGTGGCGATGGAGAAGTGTCATAGAGCAGGATGAAAGTTCAGAAAATAAAGAGTATGTGTTCTCAGCAGGCATCGCCCAGGCACTGAAGTGCCGATGGCTGAGCAAACAGCAGCTCCAGGGTGTCCACCTACATGGAAGGTCCAGAGATGACCTTCCCAGAGCAGACCTGAGGTTCATCCAAGCTAGTAGCTGCTTAAGGGGAACATTACCATAACCTAACACCCATATAGGTTCTGGAGCCCGATGTTCAACTTCTGGCCTTGGTAAATCCAATACTTTGCTCTGTTTTGGTTTTCCTCATCTGGAAACAGGGAGGCAATTACTCCTCTGGAAAGAGCTTGCGTCCCGTGGCTGGGAAGAGCTGGGCATTACTGAGCAGGCTCTGCGTGGACGTGCGATTGTAGAACAAACCGCCCATAGGGGAAATCCCTGAGCATAAACAAGTTAACCATCTGTCCTCACACACAAGGTTTCCGTGTTCCTAAATACTGGAGGTGTTTTTGCAATTCCCATCTATGCTTACAGGGAAGGGCAGAGAGAAGAGAGTGGTAAACAGCCTGTCTGTTCAAGAGCTTGACAAGATTTGGGGCAAAATTCCCCACCTTAGCCCTGTTAGTCCTGCAAGGGGTGCTCACTGCTGCTCTCTGGGCCGTAATCCTCCAGAGCAGAGCTGGCAGGAGCTCAGTGTGCATCCCAAATTCAGTGTTTGCTTTCTAGGACACATCAGAGAGTAGTTTTTCCTCCCTGAGCCAAGTTCACTCCTGGCAAAGACCAGTGATTTTACAAGAATAGAAATGAATTCAGCCTTCAGGTTGTTACTAACTACTCCATAGACTTTAATGGGAGTTAAATACTCCCATTCTACAAAATCCCATAGGTACTGGCTATCTAGCCTAGCTTCCACCCAAAAGTTTTTCATGGATCTCAGATGGTTATTCAGCTCTAATCAGTTTTTAACCGAATATACTCTTTAGCTAGAAGGTATCAATATGGTCTTTTAATTAAATCTCCTGCTTAATACATTCACCCCCGACACCTAATACTTTTTGCCCCAGGCTCATAGTGTTTTCTTGCACGACAGCACCACCACGAAAGCCTCCATTTAAACAACTGTAAAGGATGAAGAGTACACATCCTGTACTAAATACGCATGGTTTACAAGCTGGAATAAATACACCAGACAGCTCTGTTGCATGTACAGAGCAGTATCTATAAAAAGGTCATTATATTGCTATTGTTTATTCACATAAGTTTGCTTAACCAATATATATACATAAAAAATTGTAATGCAGTCCAAAAGCTATTTATATGCAGGCCCTGAGTGGTCTTTTTGTTAGGTCTCCTTCAAGGCAAGAAGTTGTGCATTAACTATAGGAACTGACCAAAACTGAAACACGGAAACTGGTACAGAATGTCCTTCAGATGAGGCGGAGCAACCCCAGTTCTCCCAGACTCCGACCCACTGCTCATTTTTCACGCTCCAGCGCTTCCCCTCTCTAGCACCTTTTCCCCCTCCAGCACTCCTCTTAAGCTCCTTGGTCCATACATCCACGACAGCCGAGATTCCAGGCTATAATTGGAGACTTCCAACTGTAGTGCAGCTAAACTCTTCTTTTGCGATCATCACAGCTACAGAGTTCATTGCTGCCTTTGGGTATCCACCATCCTGTGAATAAATTAGCTACCAAAAAAAAGTTCTCAAGTAACTTCTGAAATTTTGTTTCAGTTTTTATCTCTACAAAGGTCTCTTATCTGTTGTAGGCTCAGCAACGACCTGAGACTCAGCAATGAAGAAGCACCGTCCTTCACTGACAATTCCCAACCTTCCTTCCTTTCCTTCCCTGTCCTTTACCCCCTTTCTCCTCTCCCCAGACCAGATATCTCTGTTTCTTTGAGCAGAAAAGAAATAAAAGGGATGGGCAGGTAGAAAGGTACTTTCCTTCCCCCCCTGCCCCTACCCCCCAGGTCTGCCTATTTCTGGGATCTGAAAAAACCTCTGGAAGGTGGCAACAGTTAGTAGAAAGTCTTATACGTAGCTATTCTTTTCTCCCCTACAGCCCAAACTGACCATTTTTAAAGGAGTAAACTCCCTCCATTAGATTTAACTGAGGGCAGATGAGCCCACAAAAAAAGAAGTACAGAGAAATGTGCAGCAGCCTCAAGCAGGACAGGCAACCCTTCCTGCTCATCCCCAGACCTTGTCCATCACGCTCTTGCTCTAAGCATTTTCTCAGTCCACAGCTACCTGGGACTAAGACCCAAGTCCTGAAGGCTGCAGTGTGCAAATGTCATCTGAGCCTTTCTCACCACCAATACCAGAAGAACCCTATCACAGGGATTCACCATGACAGGATCCTCCTCTGGACAGTGAACCAGGTGGGTCACGGCTCTCCATCACCAGACATTCTCCCATTAATCTGATCTCACAAGAAGGACTGGGACCAGTTGCAAGAAGTTCAACCCTCTAACGGAGGCTAGGACCTTCTTTTTCCTATTTCTGCCCCTTGAAAATGGGATTTCTCATGCTGGGAACCACCAGCCCTCATATGCAAGTCCTCCTTGCAGCCTGGGCAGGCAGAGCAAAGGTGGTGTGGAGCAGAGGAGCACCACTCTAGCAGGCAGCAAGTAAGACAACGGACACACAGGCAGAGGCAAATGAAGCAACGCAAAGCAGACTGCAAAAGGTGATGCACAGTGGGACAAAAGTCTCTACAGTATCAGAGCATAACAGCTTGGGAGTTGCTTGATACCGTGCCCCTTCATCACACCCAACACCAAAGCCCTGTACTGGAGAGAGATGCTCTCCCTCCACTCGAGGCTTCTCCACAGCAGCAGCTGCACAGAACCGGCACAGGAGCCAGCAGGAAGTTTGCTGTCTTTGCTACCATAGGTACCACATTATTATTACCCTCCATCATACCCCTTTGCTTTACCTTTTCCTGTGTCCAAAGTTGGCACATGGTCTAATGCTACTTTTGTTAATGAACAATCATGATTTAGCCATAAAACAATAAATGGCGCCATGAGCTCATTAGACATTAACAACACACTGAAGTTCAAGCATGTTATCTCCACCAGAATATTACAGGGAGCGCTTATCATTTGGGGAAAGCTGAGTTGTGGGCTCCCAGGAGGGTTCAAATGTCATCTGTGGAAGAGGAGGGCGGGAGGCAGAGTAACTGGAGATGATGAATCTCAAAAAGGCAATAACTGAAAACTTAAGATATGAAAGCACATTAGTTCCCACAAACAGCTAAGGATTAAACTCAAGCACAGTTATAGCCAGGAGCATGCAGTCAGCCAAGGTGCTATAAAGGCGTGATGTTATTACTTCCAAGGGATGCCATTAAAACTCTGTTTACAAACCTAATGTGCCAGGGAATGGGTCAAGGAAAGAATTATTAGCAACAAAGCTATCTGATTCTCTTTTATGATCCAATGAGTCATATCACTTCATACACTAGAAGGTGAATAATGAAAACCTCAAGTCTGTTGATTTATACATGTGTCCAGAATCCTGTGTTCTTTAACCTCAGATGCCCTCTTAAGTGTGATTCATCCTAAATCAAATGGAAGATCGGGTGCTATCACCCACACTCTCTCCTCCCACTCACTAATTGAAACAGTGATTGACATCCTGGTAGAATAAAATACCAGTGCCCAGTGATGGATGGCCAGGGCAGAGGATGGGGTCAAGATATGGGACTTGCAGATATAACTCTATCCTCCTCCCCATATGGGATGGTCCTAGTTTCACCTAACACTCCCTCTGGAATGCTAGGGAGAGAATCACTGAATAATTTAGGCTGGAAGGGACCTCTGGAGGTCATCTATCCATCTGGACATACTTTAGTGAGGCAGATCTGACTGGATATAAGATCCTTTCTTTTCATGACACACTGTCGTTGCTACAGCTTCACCAAAGGCATGTAACCATGATCCAAGCTGGTCCAGAAATTGCATCAGAAAACTGAAGAGTCCAAATGTGTCAAATACCGAGAGGTTCCTTACAGGTATACTGCTCTCAACAAAATTCTGACATAAACCACGTGGGTTTCCAACAAAACCTACTGCATTATCAGTCAGCTTGTTCTCCCAGCTTCTTGGCAGTCCACTGCTGAGCAAGCCTGGTTTTCAGGTTCCCACATCCCAGCAGGCTTTAGGACTGTATGAAAGGTAGATTGCTCTGCAACCAGAGTGTTCTGGGTCCCCAGGGTAAGTCCAGAGCAGTTGTTGCAGAGAACTCCAAAGCCTCAACTCATCCCTAGAGCTCTGCAATAGCCCAGCTTCTTCCATGATGAACTGTCTGGACTCAGGGCAACTTTGGAGGTGGAGAGTTGAGGGGAGCATCTGAAGAAACATCAAGCAAAATATCTCTTATAGCGCCCAGTAAATACTGCCCAGCACCATGGGCCACTGGCTCGCTAAACTTCCCAGCTGCTTCTGCTGCTGCACAGAGTGCACTTTGCACACACCATCTATTAGAGCCCAGTTAACCTGTAAAGATAATTTTCCCAGGAAATAACTATTGTGTGAACTTCATGTGTTTGGAATCAGGAAGTCAAAGATTCCCGCCCCCACCCCCCCCGGTCATGCAAACAGTTACAAAGGAGACGTTTTCAAATTTTGTAGAACCACTTATGTCAAACGCCTACTCTTCTTCAGAAGTGAATGCCTCACTAAACGTGAGCACCTTCAGTAAGAAAGCAGCTTTCGCTTTGAGCTATGGGAAAAACATGGAGGGCGTAAGAATCTGTTGTCGTGGTTGAAAAAGTAACTCAAAAGTGGCTCAAGGCTACAAAAAGGAACAAGTCGATTTCTTTGAATAACCTCATTTTCCATATTATCAAAAGAAAAATATTCCAGAAATGTTAAGTTTTGCAAATTTTCTTCTTCTCCCCTCATCCCCAAGATATGCAGGACAATTCAAGAAAATACCACTGAAACAATCTGAAGGGAACCAAAGGCCTCACATTTTTCAGCACACACGTATTTCCATCCTTCCTCGCTTTCTAATAGTTCCACAAATATCTGGAGGCATGTTCAACCCTGGAGGCTTTGAAGGGTTTCTAAGATGCATGGCATAACTCACTGGGCCTTGATCCATTGCTCTTTCTGCCCAGTAGAGAAATCATTGCAGGCCATTTGTGATTTTCTGGTCTGCCCCACGTTACTGTGTCCATTCTGTTCATTTGCCACAGTGCTTACAGCTCGACGACGGGTGCAAAGCAGTCTGAGACACTGAGAATGCTCCCTTACTGCAGACTTGAGCTCTCTGCATGAAAGACCACCAAAAAAACCCACAACCCAAACAGACCCACAGGGTTTGCTGATATCCAGCCCCTGGAGCCCATCCAAGATCTAGCCCACGATCATGTTTGTCTTGTGATGGGTGAACGCAATGAATCTTCACATTGTAAACATTACATTCCGCATTACAATACAAAGTTTTATTGTTATTTTTTCTACAGCTGAAGCTAGGAAGAAAGAGAAGTTGGGTTTAAGGAGCAAGGCCAGTTAAAACTTCAGCAGTTTGTTAAGAAAGCTGAGCAACCAACCTGTGATATCTCTTCTGCCTTGCCGGTACTTTTAGTTTCCTTTTTCAAACCTACACACAGTCCTCGAAATTCTTCCTTTTGATAAGAAGCTTTCACAAATGCAGAACAGAACCAAGAATGTGGATGAGAGGGATCAGAGCTGTGCTAAACACCACTTTTGAAGAAGGTGCTAACACACTGGGATTAAATAATCTGAGCACAGCATACATCTCCTTGGGCTCATCCCTGCTCATTCCACCAAATGCTGAAGTCAATATATTCCAATTCAAATTTCAAATAAAATAATCCACATTTTAGACATCAAGTTTGAAAACGGGCTGATCTGCATAAACATATTCCCTACTGCTGAAATGATTTTGCCAAGCTGGTCAAGTGCTGCCCATGAGCTTCACAGCTGCAGTTGCTGCAGTAAGAAATGTATCTCCTGCAGAATTTTAGGAAACATTGAATATAGAATCTCAAATAATTTTCAATGAAAACTTACTCACAGATCACTTCTGGACAGGAATCCTATATTACAATTTAGACCAGACTTAGATAGCTGTTGGGAACAGCCAATCTTGTTCCGTTGCTTAAAGAGAAAAGTTTTCTCTAGTAGCTTGAAAATGAGGCCTATTAATTCTTGTCTATCCTCAGACCTGGAAAATTAATGACTACTCTCTTTATAATACCCTTTACAAGCCCAAAAGCCCTCATAATGCACAGTGTAACCCAGGAATTTCCACATTCAGTTTAGAACCAAAAGCCATGTAGTTCCAGTTAAGAGTATTGGACACCAGCCTGCTATCTCCATTCTGTTTGGCAGGACCACACATAAACGGGATTTAAATATTTATTTTCACTTCTTCGCCATCTAACGTCAAACATAACAGCCACATGTAGTAGTTAACAACTATGTTGTAAGATATGAGCAAAATCATTGAAAACTGGGCTTTAGATTTAACCTGCATACAATACCATTGATCACTGCAAGTCACAAATTATGTCATTTCAGCAGTGGAGCTACTGCCAGCAGGAGGATTAGCAACATCAGTTGTAACGAGCCACTTCATTTTCAAATAACACTTAGAAATTTACAGTGCCTGGAATTGCAATGATTAAATGGATAACAGAGTTGAATATACCGGATATGGATCACTTCTAATTTTCCACTCATATCCAGTAACCCACCATAAACTACCCAAAGTCCTTTGGTCTTCATTTCTCTCACACCAGAATATTTAAACAAAAAAAGATGATCTGTCATTGAAGTTATAGTAGTGGAAAACCAATGAGAGATAAGAAGCTGGCCACAAATTCCCAGACTTAGATGTCCTGTTTCCAATTCTGGCTATGTTGGGAAGAATTAAGAGAAATGCCAATGAAGTGACACTAAAGTGAAAAATTAAACCAGACCTACAGAACACAAATCTATGACTTTTTCTGATTTAGAGAGTCCATACTCATGTATCCAGTTTCACAAAATTCATTATTCCCTGTTCCCATGAGTAAAGACTGGTCACATATCTAAAGACCAAGACCTTAGACTGAGGGCACAGCTGGTTTAAAAGAGTTGAAACGCAGTAATTATCTTAAAAGAGCAGAGATCTAAAGAGAAGTATTGATTTTGATTACTTTTTTTCTGTGTGGAAATGTCAGAATGTTTGTACATTTCTGCATTATTTACCACAAAAAAAAAGTTCAAGTGACTAATCCCCCTGACAAAGTGTTTTGGTAATATTAAATCCATTTTTAAAGTTGGCCTGCAGGACACAAGTTTGGCATTTTATTCCAACTGGGAACAATCCCTTCCTCCCTCCCAAACTACAGAATTTCTGAGGGAGCAGAAATTCCTCTTTAGTATCTTCTGTACTACATATGGCTACAAGGAGGTCTTTGACATGAGTTTCTAACGTTTCCTTTGCAGTTTGAGCCACTTAAGCAATTACAATGCTATTGTCTCTTTTTCTTTCCTTTTTCAATTCCACGTCAAGTCTGCAAATGCAGAAAGGCCTCAGAATGGAAGTCAGCAATTCAGCTGCCATAGTCCTACTTCTTCAGCGTTATTTAAAGTTTAGCTACACTACGTTTATTACAGACATAGAAGTTTGGGTCAGTTTTAATCCAATCCACCTACCATAAGCCATGACCTCCCCAAACCAGGCCAATCCACCTGGAAAAATTAATGCTTCTCTCCTTCTTTCCACATTAAAGTAATGACACAAAACGATCAGATGCCGGAATGTGTCTTGGCATGAACAACAAACCCAGGCAGCTAGCTTTATTAGCTGTTTCTCTGGAAGAAAGCTCCAAAGGCCCTACATATATTTACTAATGTGCACTGTGAATGACCTCAGATCTGCCAGGCCAGGGCAAAAGCTCCTTTAAACATCTTTATAACTCACTTTATACTTTATTTCATTACTAGCAGGGAAGGATGGAAAAACATTCCCATCGCCTGGGAAACTTGTGGAAAGGGGGATGATGTATTGCAAATGGGGACTTGGCATAGTGATGCCTCCCAAACCGCCTGCCATGGCACATGGGTTTTTTTCAGCTGGTAGTGTTTAATGGGCCATGCTATTTCAGGGACAGGGAACCGCTTGGGATCTGTGCAAATGCCTCTGCAGAACTGGAGGGTTTCAGGGTTGCTTCTTGATCTGGGAACTGGCAGCTTTTGGAGGGAAAGTACTGATATACCTTGCTCTTGGGATAACGGGCACACCCTCGGGGTAAGGTGTGCAGCAGCAATTCAGAAAGGGTATCTCGATATTCTGGCAGCAGAACGCTAACGTCCAAACGCCTCCGGCAATAGCTCGATGGCCTGGCTCAGCAGACCCTCGCTGCATCGCAGAAGGGATCGTACGCGTGAGGGTAACTGGAGTTACCGAAAAGCGAGAATGGAAACAGAGGGGTATCCAAATCGGCAGCTCTCGCGGGAACTATCACCAACTCCACTTTCCTTGGGTCACGAAGCGGTGTGTTGAGAAGCTAACAGTGCCCTACACCATCAGACTCAGGAGCAAAATCTGGTTTGTTCTATGGCAGGAAAATCCCAAATTGGGGAATTTGCTCCAATCAGCCACACACTTGCACAGTATGTGACCACGGAGAAATCTATTGTAAACTAGGACAAGATCACAGGAGGGAGGGATGCAGAAACATAAAAGAAAGAGAAAGATACTAAATTTGCGTATGGTTCATGTGAGAGGGAAGAAAAAAAACTGATCCAAAGGTAAATAGAAGAGCTGGGTCACAGCAGATAAAAAGCAGAGCAATGCATAGACCGAGGCACAGATGAAAGAAAGAGGTGTAAAGCAGAGTCAGCTTTTCTTTGAGAAGCTGGGGTCAGCTGAACTCTGTGTTCATCTAAATCAATCACACTGACCGGGGAGGGCAGATGCCAGCCAGTGCTGAAGTCTGCAAGAGTAACCCTTGTTATTCAGAAGGGACAACTGAGACAGGAGCTGCTCCTACAACAGCCATCAGAAACCACTGTGTGCTCAGCTGCGGGGAATCTGAACAGGAGTTACGGCCCAGGGAGGACTTGAACAGTCACAGACAAGAAGCTGCACCACTTCTCAAACCATTCATCAAACAAGTTTCCACCACTTGGGCCCTGCTCTCTGGCTGACTTGGGATTATTCCTCTGTCAAGACCAGGCACCAATGCCACTGACATAGCTTGCCTACAGGATCGAGAGAGTTTTCCGCTGGCCATCGCAACAACAGACAGCTATCAGCTATCTGGAGATACTTCCCAGTCTACAGCATTCTGTACCACTAGATCTCAAAAATATTTTGCAAAAGCAGTCAAGTATTCCTGTTTACACTACAGATTGACAAGACTCTGCCCTGGTTTCTCCACGTTCACCCCACAGACCTAAGTCAAACTCCCAACCCAGTGCTCTGATCAAAAGGAAACATCACCCCTATCTTGTATGAGACAGTCTGCTCTTGTCAAAGCGTATGCTGGACCATGGATGGCAACTCTGGGGTCACGCACTAAGAGGTCACTTAGAAAAGCAATTCACTGAAAAACGAAGCCCGACGAGGGCTTCTGACATTTCACGCATGCACATAAAACCTTGAAAGCAAAACATCGTACAGCCTGAACCTTGGAAGCTTCTCCTAAAGAAACCTCACTGCCAAGGCCTGATGGACAGAGCGCCTTACAAAAGACTTATAACCCAGTAACTCCATTCATTCAACTGCATGACTCCCCATGATGTCAGTACAAATAAGCGTAATGACAAGCCTCACAGTCTCTGGAGAGAGGTTTAGAAGTCTTCTCTTTGAAGATTCCTCATAAATGAAGCCTCAACGTTCCATTTTCTCCCCAATTCTCAGTCTGCCACATACACCATATTTAAAAAAAAATCCAGCGCTTGCATAAATAAAAATATAAATGGCATCCTGTGTTCTCTCCCACACCCCATTCTTCCTCCCTCCTCTTTCCTCATTGTTTGTTCAACAGGATGTTGGCTTCGCTGTGAGGTACACCAAGCCATCTGTCAAAAACATGGAAACAGTTAAAAACGCGCGCGCACACACACACAGAGGCTGGAACGACATGTTACGGAGCCTATTTAAGGTCAGAATCATAGACTGTGCTTTCGGAGAGCAATCCAAGCCCCAAAGCTGCGTCTGCTTAAACCAAATTACAGCTTTTCCCTTTTTACAAAGGGAATGGCGCTTTGCTGAAGTGGCAGCTCATCTGGGATGCACCAGAGCTGACAGAACAGCACTCTGGGAAAAGCGGGCTCTTCACAGGAAGGTCTGGCACGTACAGGAGCAACTGAAGTAGCGTAGTCTACTGGAATTCAGAAAAAGCATCCTTCTCGTACATCTACAAAGGTATGAGGGAATGGGAGAGACACAGGAACGTTTTTGGAAGAGCTTCTACTGGAAATAAAGGATAAAAATAAATTATTAGAGATTTTTAAACTTTGGCCACCTTTTTTAAACCTCCCCCCAGAAGTTAAACCAGCTCTTCATGCAGTATTGCTCTAGGCTAACTGTTCGGCTGTTGCCAGTGAACATTAGGGCCTCTGAACAGATCTTGAACTGATCCCAAGACAGGGAAGACAGATCTGCTTGATTTTGGAATGAGTGGTTTGAAGCCACATCTTGATTCACTAGACTCTCCAAAGGAAGGGGGAAGGGAAAAATATCTGATTCAGAACTGGAATCACGCATTAGGCTGATTTGCTTGGCAGAACTTCCAGTGACTTAGTACTTCTCGGTCCCAGGCTGAAATACCCTATCTAGAAAGGGACCAGTAGGTCACAATGCAGTTTTTTAGTCCTTGACCCCGCTGAGGCCATCCAACAGAGCCGCCAAGTAGCAATGGTTGCAGAAGTGTTTGTTCTTCTCCCTTTTCAGAAAAAAAGTGACTCCCCACTTGTTCAGTGGTGGGAGAGAAGAGCCAGATGGCTGGACACGAGCAACGCACGTGACACTGGAGGTGGAGCTCTAGAGGTGAAAGGTTCCATAAACGGATTACTGGGAAAATACACAACTGGAAACAAATGCTAATAAAAATTGCAACATTCAGAGATCAAATGCCTTAAATCATCACATTTCTTTAATTTAAAAATGTGGGATAAAACAAACTAAAAAGGCTCTGCATCGCACTTAAGCCAACCCAGTATTTTCCAGGCATGTCCCTAATTTATTTCACCGCATAGGTCTAAGAAAGCAGTTACAAATTATCAGTAAGTGCAGATGGAAGACTTGATTTTATAAGAGCACACCTAAAAAGTCACTCTCTCTTTCAAAAATGCCACCAACAAAAACCTTGTAGCATTAGAAAACATACTTTATCCCCGAGCTTAACTTAAAGGTATTCAAGTCAGAATATTTCCATTTACTTTCAGCAGATTTCTATTGGCTTCAAACCTAGACATCACTGAGAACCACAGTAACTCTTTATTCAAAGGGTCTTGTAATAAGCAGGCCAAGAAACACCAGAGATAAGAAGACCTAGTGTTGTTCTCCAGGTCAGCTTTTTGCCTCTACTACAGTCAAAATAGTGATAAAGGAAGGAGTTGGGCCTTTATGTTTCATTCAGCTTCAGAAAACCTTTTGAGGTTTTACCAAGCCATGGAAGCATCAAACGCCCTGGGCACCTCAGAGCCGCCTCTAGCCCAAGTTTCCAGTTTAAGGGGCTTTGCAGGGATGTCCATACTCTCTTTGTACCCTCAGTGCACAACGATCATAAACAAAATCAAAGCAATGCTCTAACGTTAGCACTAAACTGAATTAGTTGAAACAAAGTTTAACAAACAAAAATACAACCGAAATGCACAACAGCATGTGGGGACTGGGAGCTAATCAGAACCATCTCCCCGTACTTCCAGCTCCCACTCAGTTTTCAACCACTGAAAATGAAAATCTTTCCGTTTTTAAGAAGCTACGATATTCTGACAACATTTTGACTAAAGTCAAACAGTTTGCTTTTTTTGATTATTTTCCCCAAGAAATACTAGGCTGCTCTTGACGAGTTCACAGAGCACTTCTGTATTTGAAGTGAAGAAAGAAAAAGGCCCAAGTAAAACTAGATCCTAACAGCATCTCTGGTACCTGGCCAGGACGCAGGGTTGAGCACTACCTGGTCCAAGCTCCATGCACTCACGTTTCTACGTGTGGATTGACACCTAAAATCCAACACAGCCTCCTGCAGAACCTTCCTGCCCTTGCAGCAAGAGACTTGCAAGTCCTTTTAGGATCCTGGAAATATTTGATAATACTGTAAAGACAGGTTTACCCAGAAATTGAGAAGCCAGATAGATCACATCCACCAGAAACGTACACATTTGGGTCACTGTTGAACAGCACAGCTCATTTCTCTTCTCTGGTGTTTCCCAAGGAGCACACTGAGCCTAGCCTGGGCACAGCCTTACACCAACACAAGTCAACATGAAATGTGGTCAGACTCCAACTAGTGCTCAGATCTGCACTCAGAACACGTTGTAGATGTAGGTTATATCCTGCTCATCACCTAAACCCACATCTGAATGTTACCTCTTACCCAGTAATTGCACTAATGCAATAGGAAAGGTCACCATTAGTTTCAATATGATTGGAATGAAGGGGGCTTTGCGTAACCATACCCAAAACAGCTCAGCTCTGGTGGCTGTTGTCTGGCCTTATCTCTCCTGCTGGCCTTTGTTTGCAGATGGAGATGATACTTGAAGGCTTCCAACATATGGTTTGCCAAACCAGTAAATTATGGTCTTATTCACGTATCCTTCCAGGCCCTTCCACATGCCCCAGGAGGATGGCAGAAGTTACAGGACCCTCATTTGTCATTTTTGTCATTTGTTTTTTTCCTCCAATGGCTCCTCTGCCTCTATCTAATCAGGGGGATGTTTCCTGTCTTTGTTCTCAACCATTCATCCTGCGGGAATGATTATTATCATCAAACAGCATTAAAATAGAACGCCTGGAGCCAGCACCCAATTAGCATGGAGTTAGGGAATCCTGGAAGGGAGCAACAGAAGAGACCACGGACAGTGCAAACGGCAAAAATGGGCATCGACTTACGTGCCATTTGACCACAGCATCGTCCCACCCTCAAAAGTAAATCCAGGCTTCAAACCCAGCACGGGCCAAACGCTTGAAACCAATGTCACGTACATTTGGTATATCACCAGTAGGCCTAGAGAAAGATGCAAGTGCCAGACTATCCACCAATTTAAACCTTACACGGACTGGGAGACAACTGCTCCAGATGTCACAATGTGGAAAATTATTCAGATTTCCTTTGTGCATCAAATCTATGCTGCCAGGACGCAATGGCAATTCTCTCCTGAAGGAACCGCGAGATAACGGAGAGCTGCTCAGGGTGCACAGATTATTTTAAGCCTTGGATCCATATTAGAAAAAAATGATTTCTGCCTGTTGCCTGCTCAAGTTCCCCATATATATCCCTTCCTCATTACAGCTGTAAAAATTTCATATTTGTACTTAGTTCACAAACATGAGTGAAGGACCAGTGACAAACTGGAAGACTATTCCAGGTTGTCGGGAAATGTGGACAAGATACAACCAAAAATTTGGCTGACCAGACAATTTTTACTCCAGAAGCGTCCCTTTCAGATTTTTTTTTGTCCTTACTAAAAGAACAAAACCCAACATTTACGATTTTGCCCTTTTATTTTTTGCAGGAAGACCTATCTGCTTACCAAAAAACCCTCACTTTGCCTTGATTTTCACCTGGAAATCAGATTCAGTAAGTTAAAGAAGCTGGTAACGTCTTTATTAATGTTTTCACACTAAAAATATTACCTGAGGTGAGAAATAAACATTTTTAAACGAGACCAGTCTTTTAACCCTTGAGAGATCAGAATTTTCCCAATCTTCCACCAAACAATTTTCATCAAAGTCACCCAGGACAGTGCAAGGAAAGCTGAGGAGGAGCACGGTTCCTGCCCTCCTGCAGCCAGGTTGCTCCATCACCCTGCAGGCACAAAATTCAGAGCCCAGAAGCTCGGGACGCACTCCAGGTCGTGTACACAGGGACAGGCACAAGGTTGTGCCATCCCGCCTCTTCCACCAAAGTGTCTCTGGTTTAACCTCACCTCCTCAGTTTCCTTGCTTGTTAGATAGCGAAGACATTTCTTAAATTCCCTTCTTTTATAGCATTTACTTGCAAGCACGGCTGTGGTGTCCCAGAAGAAGGCTCGAAGTATCAGTCGGATAGAAAGAGCAGAAGCAGCAGCATGAAAGCAGCTGGACAGGAACAGCCCTGAGCTGGGATCCTGCTCCGACTTTCTGCGTGGCTTTGGGTAGATTATGAATTTCTTCCTCGGAGACCCTGTTTGTAAACCTAAAATCACTTTGTATCAAAACCTTTTTGAGGGGATACTGCTGCTTGACAGGCCTGAACACATGAAGTGCTGTTTATGATAGAGTTGGCTCAGCTGACCCAAGGATTTGCCTCCGAGCATAAAATTACAAGCATTTACCGCAGAGATCCCAGGACTTGTGGATCACAACAGAAACTTCAAAATAACCTCAGCAGAGGATGAAGCTGAAGAAAAACTTCTCCTAAAATCCCCTATGACAAAGCCAGCACAATCTGCAAAACCCTCTGCCTCACTGGCTATTGGCTCTGTACCCCAGACATCTTCTCAGCTCATTTTAGGAGGGTAAATTCCAAATGTTGACCTCTAATGAAGTGGGGAAATTCAGACCCAGTCATGGGGCCCATCACTTTGCTGCTGGCTGGAAAAGAACTGAATCAGGTTTAAAAATATAAATACGTTCATAATTTGAAGTTTGCTCTTGTGATTATGTTCTGCCTATTTGTTTTGTTTTTTCCAATCATTTTTTCCACTTTCTAATTGGAGGGTAATAAGAAGTCCTTGCATGTTTAAAAAGTACAAGTCTGAAAAACTGACTTTTTTTTCTTGCTCATTTTTATACACCCTGGCGCCAAACCCTACGCTGGTGTAAATCATGTACTTGATGGGAACTGTGCTCATTTATATCCAATGTGAATCTGGTCTCCAGTGTCTCCAGATAATGATCTTGTTGTGTTTAATACTGCATAAACACATAGGATGATGCGTTCCCTGTCTTTAAAAAGTTTGTTTAACATTTTATGTCTCATCTTCAGTCAGAATAGCAAACAACGGGAGGGAAGGGTGGAGAAAGAGTGAGATACTAGCAATGAGATCATGCAGTACAGAGTCCGGTAAACTCGAGGGTGAGAAGCCTTTCAAACACAAGACTATCTCTGCAAAATCAATGGGAGGAAAAAAAAAAAAAGAGGCTAAATTTAACCCTTATTCTATTTAAAACCCATAGGCAGTATCTCACATAATTGCATTATATAAACACAATTGTGTTGTATTTACGGTTCAAAACAAAACACAAAACCCTTAGCTGCAAGACTGAAAGGCCCACCCTGCTACAGCATTTGCACACTGAAAGAGCCGTAAAGAGGGCGCAGTCCTGAGGCCCAGCGCTGTGCTGGACCCCCACGGCGGCTCTGCTGGCTGCCCACCTTGGCCACAAAGCAAATCCAACCTCCAGGAGCAAACAGCTCCCAGTTTGCCACATGGTCCCAGTCCTCTCGGGACGACCACCTTGCTGCAGGTGCGGTGAGCCTTGGGCATCTTGCGCAAGTTGCTCTGGTGGTGCCAAAAAAGCCACCCACCAGCAAGGTGGCACAAGGGCAGCACAAAATGAAAGCAAGGCACCAGCCTGCAACCAAACCACTGGATATTGACCCTTGCTCAAGCCACGCAACAGAATTTCCAGCTTTTCTGCAAACAGTGCTGGAGATTTCTAGAGGAAAAACACCCCCAACAAAATTCTTAGCTGCCCACTGAAACATCTGCTTGCCAGAGACATCCAACCCTGCGCATGTCACTCCTTCCTGAGTCACACACGAGGCCCGTACCAGTTTCTCCATGTGGGTCGCGCAGAATTAAAGTGTACAATCGGGTGGGAACACCCAACAGATTGTAGATGCAGAACTACAGCCATCACTCCAGTTCCTACAGCACCCTTCACATTCGGTGGTAGGGCTCGAGGTCACCAAGCAAGGGCATCCCAAGATGGCTGAAATATCGGTTCGGCCATTGTGCAACACATCACGCCATCTGCACTTCTATCAAAATAAACTTTGACCAATATGACGCAACAGTTTTGGCACAGAGATGTCAGTGTAAACGCTTGTCCTGCAGGCCACAGAAACATTATCCAAATGAAGGAGGATCTCTTTGGGAGAGGTGTACCAGGAAACCCACAAAGCCCTATTTTCTCCATACCGCTGTCCTGGTTTCCCCACCCCAATTAACTCACAAATCAGGTTGGATTTATAGAGGACTTTCGTACTCAGGCTCTTGCATAGGACAGAGAAGTTCCTCTCCTCGATCACTGGCACATGGACAATGAGCTCCTTGTCTTCACTCCTGTTTCTATGAAACTCTGCTGTGGCTTGACGTGCATTGGGTTTTCTTTTTTTTAAATTTAAATACTTAAAGAGGATCTTAATTTTGCAAACACTATGCATTGCAAGCAGCATTTTGGCTCTATGGTTGCTCCAAAAAAAAAATAAAAATCAAGCTTTGTTTTCTTTCTCAGGGGTTTGATGCTGTTTAATCTCAGTCCTCTCACTTTTCTGCAGTGGATAGAACCCAAAAGCACAACAGTTGCGTTCATTTCTTTTCAGTTTGCCTCTGCAGTTTCTACTTGAATGAGGCATTTTGCAGCTGATGCTTAGCTCTGCTCCAGCTGTTTCTAGGCGAAAGAAGTGGCTAATGGGATCAGGGACCCGACCTTGGCACTCCAGGCATGTAAGCATTTAATTCTGCCACCCGATTTATAACCTACCAGACACTCCTGTAGCAATATCACTTTGCAACAGCATTGCAGCCACAAACACGGAGGTGATAGACGCTGCTTTTCCCCCTGTACAAATATCACTTGCCAACAGCTTGCCAGCCACAAACACGGAGGTGATAGACGCTGCTTTTTAAAAGACATCAACTCTTCAGGGAAAAGCGGGAATCCAATTATAAAGAAAATTAATTTCTTTTTTGCCATCATTATCCTCAGTCTGAAAGAAATCACAGACAGAATGACTAATCAGGCTCCAGCCAACACAACCTCAGCTGCTGGCAGCAGGGAGGCAGCCCGGGAGGGGTGAAAACAAAGCAAAATGGTCATGGAACCCCCATGCCAAGCAGGGAGATGCTGCCAGAGCAGGGGACCCCATGCCAACTGCCCAAGGAAAGGGGGGAGCGCCGAGTACCCCCCAGAACACAGAGAAGCAGAATAAAAGCCGCTCCCTGCCAGTGGAAAAACCAAAGGAAAGAGTTCCTCGTAGCTACACCACCTTAGAAATACATTCTTGGAGGGGTCCTGCAACTTGGGCTGGTGGAAGATGGTGTGAACTCCAGTTAGAAACATCAGCAAGGGGAACCAAGCTCAGAGCGGGGAGGACAGCCAGACGGACAGCCAGACTCCAAGGGTGTTTACACACGCACACACTAAGGCAGCGAGAGCTTCCCAAAACGCTGCGCTCTCCTTGACTTTAGGCTCCGGCTCAATAATGCGGCATTGTTTTGTATCAGGTTCTGCTCTCGCAGCCCTGCTGTGGCTGAGAAACAAAGGGGGCTTCATGCAGGACAAAAGGGGACTGTTCTACCTAATGAGGACCAGTTGAGAGGTATGGAGACAGCACCCTCTCAGCATCGGATCGAGGGTTGCGAACAAGCCCTATCCTGCAGCTAATGAAGAGCAGTTGAGAGGTGCGAGTGGGAGATGAACAGGAGCGTCTCTTAGCAAGGAGGGGGGCCGGTCTTGAGAGATACGAGTGCTGCCACTCTGCGAGGGAGAGCCTGGGAGAAGGGAACACGTTTAGGTTCATCTGTCACAGTGATGGCTCCTGACCTGCCAACCTCCCAGGCCGTGCTCTCTGACCTCCAAATCTGACCTCTCCAAAAGGCGCTGGTGCTCAGCCAGAAGTCCCCTATTGACTACCTGTCAGGGGGCACCTGCTTAAGGAACCCCATAGAAATTAAAGTCACAAAATGAGTCACGAGGGACTGTTTGAGCTGGGAAGCCAGCATTAGTCCCTGGCTGGTAAACCAATCTCCCTAATTATCTGTCAGAAGAATCTCTCCTCTTTCTATTTTCTTTTCTTTCTCCCTTTCCAGTCCTCTCTTCTCTTTGACTCATTATCTTAATTTCACATTAACTGAAAGGATTAAAAGCACCTTGGGAGGGGAAGGGGGGGGCGGGGAGGGAGTGGCAGAGGCTGAAAAAAGAAAGAGACTTCAAGGCTTCCATGTTGGGTCCTTGCAGGAGCTCAGGCAAGCGGACCAGCAACGCCATGAGCCACAGAGCTGCAGTGCCGGGTCATGTTTTCACGTACAGCCCCCATTGCAGCGATCCAATCTAGTATAAAAGAAAACAAATCCTCGGTGGAGCAGTGTAAACCAAGCCCTGTCTGAGGGAGGATGTATGGCTGTTCTTCATTTCCCCACCCTCCTCCCCTGCAGTGTAATTTCATGCAGCTGCACTGGAGTGTCTCTGCTGTTTGCTGGTGTTTCGTGTCTCGGGCACATTGAAAAGGGCTGTCGTGGTGCTCGGGGTACGGCTGCGCTCGAGGAGCTGCTCTCTGCTCCCAGCTGTGTGGGGCTGGGCAGGACTTCATCACGCCAGGGTATCGCACTGGGAACAGCACCATCCCCTCCATCGTCGAGGCTGCAGCTCTGTGGTTGACGTTGACTCCCAGGAGTTCATTGAATGAAGATCTGTGATCCATAACTGTTTATTAGTTTTGGCTTTCTTAGATAACACTAAGGCGCAGGAACATCATGATTCACCAGGTCTTCATCCCTCTTTCTTTTTGCAATGTTAATGCCGCTTATAGCCCGATGTGTGCTGAAAGGGACCGGCTGATCCTCCCTCGCTCTGATGGGACGTAGCTGGGAGTACTGCTGCTCCCCGTCCTACAGCGTGGCTGCAGGTGGCAGAGAACAAGCCAAAAGAGGGGCTTATTTTCTTCAATTGCCTCCAATGCTTTTTGGTCCCTTGACACACAGGAGAGCACATCAGCTGGACACAACCGAGTATCTGTCAGAAACGGCATCCCCACTTTCATAAGGTTTAAACTGGGGGGTTTCCTTCCCCCAGAATTCTTGATCCAGTACTCCCAACCTCAATCACTGTTGCATCTGAAGTTCATCAAGCACCACATTACCAAGACACTGTTGAGACCAACGATAATGCCGCTGCTTTTTTAAACAACTTTTTTTTTTCTTCTTTTCCTCCATACAGGAAAATTAGGTTAATTGTACTCGCTCACTCATCCTCCAAGGAAGCCAACTGAAGTCTGCAGTTCAGCTTCAGAAAACTCCAGCAAAACCACCTAGAATTTGAGTGAAGACCTGAGCAATGCTCTCCTACAAACAAACAGCATCACCATCAGATCCAAACCCCTTCCCGGAAAGCTGGATTGCATCTCCTGTGGCTGCTTCTCCTGACAGCCCATGGTACTCGGCGCGAGGCAGAACGCCCTGGCACATCCAGTGTTAAAAAGCTATTACTCTGGAAAGACTTTTTTTATTATGCTCTGAAACATCTTAATTACAACAACAGTGAACAAATAAAAAAATAAAAATTACCCTGACAAAAGCCCCAGCTTGGGGTGTAATTCATTGCCAGCTCCAGCGGTCGCTCTGAGAAGTGAGGCCAGGTGGGCCTGACCCCCTTTCCCTCCCGAGGATCACATCCAAGGGTTTGCAACGAAACCAGCTAGCAGGGAATTTTCACATGGGTCTAGGTTTCATCATGAAAAATTTTGCCCTGTACTACTCCTAACCCCTCCAAAAGCCAGGACTGCATTTCAAGTTTTATTCACAAATCTGGCTGTAGCCCATTATTCTGTTACAAGGCCAAAGATTTAATAGTATATAACTCCACAGTTAGTCCCATTGGATTCCACAGGATTACTTTTGCGGCCAAATACTAGCATTAAGTGTGAATAAAGACATCAAACTACGGCCTTTAGTGTCGATGATTCATCAGCAGAATTCCTAGAAGAGAGGGAATCCACACAACAGCCTCATAGCTGTGAAGTGACCTAACTAATATGTGGTTACACAGATAGGAAAGCTGCATCCACCAGAAGAAATGGGAAAAATATATCGCCTAGTGAGGAAGTCACTGAAAGCAAGGAGGGTTCTTGCTCTGTTTCTGGGCTGTCAAATAGCCCCTTACTCCTCCGCGTGGCTGCTCACGCCGGGAGCCGCAGCGCAGCCAAGGAGAGGTGAGACTTGCTGCTCTTTCCCATCCAAGTGATGGGGGGAAGGAGGAGCTCAGCAAGGCGCTGGCTGCTCCTCTCATTTACCTGCAAGCAGAGCTGAGCTCACCCACAGCAAGCAAGCTCACTCCAGCATAGCTGATTTAAGCAGGAGAAACGTATCTCTCTTTCCCTGCCCCAAAACGTCACTAGCAAGCAAATAAATGCCAGACTAAAGCACAGGTCCGAGAGCTGATGCTCCTCTCGCACTCAAGATCAGGTATCTCCGGTCACACCAGTCACCTCATAACAAACCCATGAGGGCTTAGGCTCTGTTTTATTGGGTGAAAACATTTTCTCGTGGTCAAACGATAAGGAAGCTTGATGCAATGGGTGACAAAGGACAAAAACCAACCCCTCGGTGGTGAAAAGACATTTTTCACATATTTTGTCCCTGTCATCTTCCAGGAAACTGATAAAACTGGTTTCAGATGTAGTGTTCATTCAAAATGCAACCATATATCTTTCGATTCAGTGAACCCAACCCTGTAGTGCAGGCAGCGAGGGAAGGCAGCACGCCCTGCTTAATGGCCCACAGCCGTGAGAAGGGATTGTCACCAAGGCCAGGAAAGCAGCAGATTTCCCCTTTACCTTCCCCACCGGCACCTACAAGGGAGATAAAGCGTCTCCAAAGAACTGTCTGTGCTTTCTTAGGTCTGTGGTTTTACTAGCAGTACCCGCTGAGAAACATGGTTAGCTTAGAGGCAAACAAGCACAATGGATTTAGGAACATAGACAAGCAATTCAGCCTCATAAATGGGAAAAATCATCCTCCGGGCTTTAGTTTGGCAACACCAATGGGCCTGGAAACCAAACAGGGAGCCACAATAACTCATCCCACCTTAGTGTAAGGACCCTTCACCTGTTCTTCATAGCTTAGTCTGCCTTTTTTCCTCCCATCAAGGACATTGGGGAAGAACTTTTCTTTATCCTCCTAAGGGAACTGCATGCATTTAAAACAGTATCATTTAAAACAAACCCCTTGAAGTAGAGCATTAGGATGAAAAAATGTATCATCAGTGTAACCCATGGGACATATTCAACAGCCCCAAAGATGGGGGAGCCCTGCTTCTCAAATCCTTGAAAGTACTTTGTTTCAAACACTTCTCTGTGGATTAAGACCCAAACAATCACTATTTGCTGTAGTCAAAGGTGGTCTTCTCGAGGAGCATGTCAGGGTTTTCAACACCGGCTGCCCTTGAGCACTGCAGCTGGGTAGAAAGCAATGTCCCCTATCTGTCACAACTTCCAGTGTGACAAAACTCACTTAAGATTCTCATTTGGAGAAAACTGTAGAAAACTTCAAAATCTTGGCCAAAGCAAAAGGTCCCAGAGTTTTCCATTAGTAAGAAAACCACTTCTGTTCCGGTAAAACCAAAGCTTTCCCTTGGATGAGAACCACCCAGCTACATCTTGGTGCTGAATGCTGAAGACCATAAAGGCAACAGGCTCTTTCTCCACGCTCCCTCTCTGTAAGTCACCATGGTGGGAAGTCCTACACTCCTCCAGTCACCCTATGAAGCCATGCTCTCCGAGTCCCTTTTGGAAGAGATATACAGGCATCATCCATTCCCTTTAAAGGTCTGTTACACCTCATGTGGGGTCACCAACCCCCTCGCTCCCTTTAACACCAAAAAGTTTATTTACTACAATAGAGAAACCAAGATGAAGTGAAATGCTAGTGCTGAAATTACAAGATCCTAGTCCATTGAAACAAGAGCCTTTTGATGTTATCCAAACAAAACATGAAAGCTAAAGGAAGTCATGCCAACTTCATCTGCTGGAAAATTTAGTTGAAGCTGACAGTCTTGGAAAACATTTTGATTTTAGCCAAAATCTGTTTTTTCTTTTCAGTGTAACCTGTTACACAGAGTAGAGGGAAGAAAGGTTGGACCAGTTTTACTGGCAACATCCTCAAGAGAGACCCATGATACCGTGTACTGTGCTGAATTTTGCCATAGAAACATGGATACACCTTGGACCTCCGAAAGAAGATCAGGGTGCAGAGACTCAAGTTCCTCCGCCCATGCCCAAACTGGCTCCCATCCAAGCAGTCTGGAGTGGGCCAGTGCCTCCTTTTGTTTCCTTCTACCAACCTACATGGAGATATTTTGCTTGTACAATAATAATGAAATCTGTAGGAATTTTTATCTTTTTAACAGTCAGACTAGGAGAATAATTCAAATACACATGTCGACGCTGACAGTCATACACCTTAAAACTCATTAGTAAGGGCAATGCTGCATGTTTTTAAAGCCAAGCATTCGTGTGTTTTTTCCTCCTCCAATATCGTGGAAATGAGACAAGATAAGAGATAAAGAAGGAACAGCAGCAATAGCTCTTCCCTGAACACACACTAATGTGGACAATTCCAGAAACTCAAGTTTCTACTGAAGCACCCACTCAGCCAAACTGTATGTGTTTGGAGCAGGCTGGGTTTCAAGTTTAGTACAGATCAAAAGTCAGAAATAGCAAAGTGTCAAGTTTTACACGTAACAAGGAAAACAAGCGTAGTTAATACCACAGGCAAGCAAAGCAGCTCAATTAACGATGCCTCAGCCTACTTCCAATGCGAAGCTTCCAGGCTACGCGGGTTGGGTTTCCTGGCCTTAATGTTGCATTTAAACTACTTTTGCAAACGTAACAGGTCAGAACTGTCTCCTGTGCTCAGAGGACGTGCGTCCAATTTGGCTTTTGGCTGCACAGTCTGAGCTGTTAGTTCAAGTTGCAAAGAGATGTGCTCAGGGAAATCCCTGACACAGGGCACCATGAGAGGAGCAATTCACTAGTGAACTGCATTGCTGAGGGGCTCTGAGGCTTAAGGATGACCCTTGTCTTCTGTCCAGGACCACGTGACTCCGCTCAGTGCCTCGAGAGCCCCGATTTTTTAAGGAAGTCTTTTGCAGAAGAGACAAGCTTCCTGCCCTAGCCATACCCTTGCACGCGTTGGGCTCCAGAGTCTCTTGACTCAGGTTCAGCTGTGTGACCAAAGACAACTACGATGTTAACATCTGCGCTGGGGTCTTTCTAACCCCTGTTCACAGAGGGCTACAAAAGCAGCTTGCTGTGCTTCTGGTACCCCAAATAGAGAACGCACACTGCCTCCCTCCTTGCCTTGCCACCGCCTTCTCATGTCGCCCAGAGGAGAGTCGCTGCAGATGTGGAGCTGGCTCCATGCAGATGACCCCCAGCTCAGCTCAGAAGCCAAGCCCCAGGCTGTTGTTACCGGCCCTTTCTGCCGGCCATAGAGATACAAAGACACACTGACGCAAGGAGAAAACCGGTCCAGAACCCTGAGTTTCTTAAGCAAGAAAAAAGGGAGAAGCAAAACTCCTGCTTAGGCACCTGAAAGATGCCTTCGAGCTGCTGAGGTCCTTGGGTCCAAGTCTCCCTCCCACATCCCTTTAGATGTTCCTCTGCAGCACTCCTCTGTTGCTTTTTGCCCAGACTCCTCAGTCATCTAACTAGTGGAATGAATGATTCATGTTAAAACACTGAAGCGAGTTTAAAGCTAACTTGCAATGTAATGGATCCTCTTTCCCCCCTGGCTCCCTGCATGGCGCTGGCTGAGGCTCCCGTGCTGCTGCTGAACAGCTGCTGTGCTCCATCTCCGGGCAGCGCTGCTGCCGCCCCGGGCAAAGCCATCCTTACCGTGTCCACTGTTTGGCAAGGCTTTTTTAGCTTTAGATATGCGCATAAATTCCACTGAAGACCTGGTGAATCAAGGCCACACAGGGTCCCTTGGCTCTCTCCAACATATGCAGCGGCTAAGTGCTGAAAAGGTAAACGGTTAAATGAAATCTTGGACTTTTTTTTATTTTTCCTGTACTCAGTGCCAAATGATCGCTGTGCTCCTTAGTAAAAAAAAAAACAAACCACCAACAAAAAACCCACAACAGGACACGTTCCAAATCAGCTACATAGCACAGCAAATAAATTCAAACACATAGGATTACTCCCCTCAACACTATAAATAATAAAAACAATATACCTAGACTACAGAAACAAAACCAAGTAAGAAACGAACACGCCTTGAGCCACAGATTGATCTATACATCTGAGTATCTATCATCCCTCTGTTTCTCTCTGTCTACTTTGGCATGTGGCATTAACCAGGTTTTGAGAGATGACCTTTAATTTGCTCACTCTAAAGCAAGTCTGTCGTGCCAGAGACTTAACAGATGATATACTCTGGCTCCAAGGAGTCAGCGCTCCAGAGTCTTTGAGCGTCCCACTCCAGATCCGGGATAGAGCAGGACTAAGCACAAGCACGTAATACTTCTATCGCTCCCCTTCGATCTCTTGGACTTCTGTGGTTATTTACTACCTGGTCTGGCTGCTGGGAAATCTGAGGAGCACTTGGAGCCTCCTGCAAGGACCCTCTGGAGTTGTGGTATGCCCCAGGCTATCTCCTGGATTACGGAGTTTCCATTGTGTTTTCTGGGGGAGATTAACAGGAAAAACATTGTCACAAAGTCGAGCTGCTGTCATGACTCACTGCTTGGCCCCAGCCGGCGTCCCCCACCAAGGCAACAGCCCAGAGGCTCAGCTGTGTGTTCTTTGCTGCGGTGCTTTGAGATCTTGGGGCGCACACCACGTTTACCTGTGGGCCCCCCCTCCTTGACCAGCTCTCAGGAAGATCAGGGCTTGCACTCCCTCCTCCAGCACCCACTTTGGCCAGGCATGACGGTGGGGCCAGCCGGGCTTCCTAAACCCCGCTCCTTCCTTCCACTTGCAATCCCCCTCTTCCCCCACGCCTGCCTTAGAGGCTTTGTTCTTCCCACAAGGCAGGAGGGGAACTCTTCGATCCATACACGGAGATGGAGAGAAAGAACATGACGTCCACCCTAAAATCCAAGCCCTTGGAGTCATCTGCTCTGGCCGAGGATCAAAGGCTCCATTCCATTTTTAACCGCTGCCCTGCCCCACCTTACTACTGCAGTGCATCCAAGCATGTTTTCCCATCATTTCATTGTGTGCCAGAGGATAAACAAAAGCCACCCCCTCAGTCCGAGGGAAGGATGCATTCTTGAGAACTGCTAACTCTCCTCTACAGATAAGTGCCTTTCCCACTGCAGGCTGCGACAGCTACTGTAAACCTTGACCGAGCCAGTTTTCCTGAGCTTACATGACAGAACGGCAGGCCAAAGGAGATGGATGGCTTTATTTTTGTTAAGAACAAATCTACAGATGTTGGTTTTAACCAAGAGGACAAAAAAAAAAAAAAACCTCTACGAGTGACTGAGAGGCAGGAGGAGAAAGAACAGTCCAGAGATACATACAGACAAGTAATATATACAAAGTGCTTAAAAATAACGCCAGTGGGAGCTGACATCATTTGTTTACTAATGGCCTGCTTGGGCCTGGCTCTGTATAATTGTGGAAAGGCCAGCAGAGCACACGGGGCCTCACCCCACCACCACTTAGCTCCATAGATTCTTGCAGGGGACAGTTTACTCCACATAGCACACATTCCCTGCGGGCAGGGCCAAGGGATCCTCCTGTTAGACACAGGGTCAGAAATCCCCTAAACGTGGGGGGGATACCGAGGGATGCTCAGTCTTGCACGCCCCATCGCAGGACTGGCATCCTCCATGGATTGCTGCCTGGTGGCAAGGGAGTCTCACCTGGGGATCGCAACCAGCCCCACGGCTCAGTCAGTTCTAACCAGTTCTTCATCCCTTCACCACCCCACACCATGACTTTGAACAGAACCAACAAAATTTACACTTGGTTACCTTCATCGGGACTCACCTTGTTCCAAACTATGTCCTAACTGTGAGGTCTCTAGAGCATAAAATGGTGAAAGAACACATCCCCCAAGCAACAGCCTTTTTCTCAGGCTTCGTTGGAGGGGCTGTTTTTTGATCCATGATGGAAAGAACAAGGGCAGATGTCCTAGTGAGAAGCAGGGAGTATACAGATGGTCTAAATCCATTATCAGACCTGGCACAGGGCCAGGACCCACAAACTCCTGAATTTTTTATCTTGGAATATCTGCTCCGTCATTTGGTTTCTCTCTACCTCAGTTTCCCCAGCTGGAAATGAGAATGATGGTACGGCCCTGCACTACAGTCACATCACAGATGCATTAATATAGAAATGCTTGTAAAATGTGTGCCAGGTTCCACTTTGAACCACTTCGGAGAGCGGGAAAAAAGCAGTGACTTTATTTTAAACAGAAAGCCTTGTGCCATAATGTCTTGGCTCTGCTGGTAAAACATGAATCTCGCATACATCACAGCTTTGCTGAGGCGTGAGCATCCAAAGAGGAGGTGCTTGCAAGGAAACATTATTCCTTGTAGACCTCAGTACAGATGGAAGATGTCAACATAAAACCACTGCTCTAAACTGGCCCACTGCTTTCCCACCTTACAAGTTTCTCACACGCCGCACATGCCAGGGTACTTACTACCTGACAAAGCCCCCAGCTCGAAGCAAACGGGGTATTTCACTCTCGGACTTATCCAGTCGTTGGCAGAGGCTGCCAACAAGGCTGGCAAGCAGCCAGGTTTTATGGTGTGTTTGTGTGCGTCAGCCGCAGATACCTGACTACCAGGAAATGGAGTGAGACCATCAACTCATTACACATAAGCCATCAGATGGTAACAACTTTCAGTCACTGGTATTGACTTGAGCTGCAGTTGAAAAGGCACTGGTGAGATGAAAGGCTCTGTATCCCATTACTAATCCCCTGAGCTATCCAGTCCCCCAAATTTTGTGGAAGTTTTAAGTTTCACCATGAAATGTTCATAAAATGAAATGCACATTTGTTGCCAGCTCTACTTATTCCTATCCAAGCATTTCCTCAAATTCCCTCCCTGGAAGCATTAGCAGCAAAGACTCTGCTGTTGCTGGAGGCTGCTCCTCCGCTCCCACCTCCCAGGAACCCGGCGCTCCCCTAGTCTTCTCTCCAGAAACTCGTGGGCACTGGGGTACCTGTCAGCCCGTGATGATCCCCATTACCCATCTATAGAGGAGTAAACATTTCCCAAAAGGCTGTCAAGAAGTTAAGGCCTTTCTACAAGCACACTCATAGCCACAGGAGGGTCTGGGTCCAACATCCACAGAAGCCCAGGGACCAACTCATGCTGCTGGTTAAGGCCATACTGCCCTCAGCACCCTCTTCCCCACCAGCAAACGTGCTCTACCACCCACAAGACGGCTGTCGCCTTGTCCACGCAAGCAGCGAGCTGCAATTGCGTGCGTCATTCATCAGGGAATCTCACTTACATTTTGGAGGCCTGTGTCATACAGCTGGACTCTGGCAGAGGGCTGGGAACAATGTGGGAAGACAGGCAGAAACATTCACGTCCCACTGGAAGGTCTTTTTTTTTTTCTTTCCCCAAATCTATCCCACCACCAAAGAGGAAGGCAAACAATGCTTATTAGCAGCAGGGAAATCTCTCGCACATTTTCTCCAGTTACAGAACAGGGGGCAAAGCCCATTTAACATTGCCCACATGGTGCAGAGCATCTTCACACTCATGCAAAGGCTGCTTCTAAATAAGAAACAGTCCCACTAAATATGGACACTGCCGAAACCAAACCGGTTTTGGAATATTGTTGCTCAAGAGAACAACCTCTTCCCAGGGAGATAATGAAGAGCAAAACAGCCACAGGAAGAGCAATGGTTGTAACAGAACCGGATGAATATCATTACATCCGTTGGGAGTCTTTTTTGGAAGCACAGCATCCTCCCTCAAGGAAGGGTGAGAAACCTCCTGATAGCTGTTCAGTAAAGTGCTGTGGTCATTCCCAGGAATTCTGCACATGCCCTAGTAATGCGTCACTGCCCACATCCCCACGCACATCCCCAGCTCTCCAGCTTCTCCCTGAGGACTCACAGTTGAGAGAACTGGAGAGTGAGCTCTAGGACAGGAACCCTGGCCCTCCCTCTCCAGGGACAAAGTCCCTCAATAGCACTCACAAACCAAACCAAACCCTTTCTTTTTGTCCACATCGCTCTATTGAAAGCTATTCTGTGGTCACGATGTGCCCCAAGACACCGATTTCATGGTTAAAAATACTGCACCTACAAATTACAACATTTTGGGATGCCTGTGAAGAAGTGGCCAGAGTCGATGACAAGGTTGAACTGAAGCTGCCAAGAACCAAGTGTTGGCAGGCTGACTGCTGGGCTAGTCCCTAGAGAAGGCCAGACTCACCCTCCCCTGCTCACAGGACACTCACGTAACCTGTCCCGGCTCCGGAGGAGCTCACCACTGCCTGCTCACCTTCCCGCTACTCGGCCTTTACTCCCTTGTCCTCTCTGGGGTCAGATCTGGCAGCGACGAAGGTGCAGAATGGATCAGATCAGCAAGTTGATCCAACAGGAATATTTTTCTTCTTCACTGGTGGGCACTAGCTGATTTATGCAGCTCACGCTGTGGCAGCAAGAACAGCACGAGGGAGGCAGAGGGGGTTTGTGGAGGAGGCAAGGGCAGGGCAGTTGCCTACAGGCACCCCAGATTGGATGTCATGGGAAACCGAATCCTTGGGGTGCCATCTCAGAACAAGCAGCACACAGTCTAAAAATCTGTGCTTCTCCCCCTCGCTCCTCCTCTCAGCACTGCTTTTTTACCCATGAACACCCAACAGACCAAGCATCTCTGTGAACCCAGGAACTGATCCCACCACTGACAAAATGGCTATTTCTCTTCAAAAACAATAGTTTTGGTTTTGGAGTAAAGTCCCAATTCCATAGCACTTTAGGCAGATATTGAACATAACTTCTAGAACTAACTCAGCACCAAAGCAGCCAACGGGGTTCTCTGCCTTGATGTCAAAGATTGAGAGCAGCATCACCCTACAGACCTCAACAGGACTCTTGGGTCTATTCCCTTTCAAAAGTGACTGCTCAGCGTGTTAAGCTATGAGTATGCACCCGTCTGCATGAGGTCAAAGCCAAAGACGAAGCTCTCGGAGCAATGGTATCAGCGTCTGGCCCCGAGAGCAGAGTTTCACTGCTCCAGTGGTTGTAGCATTTCTCTGCTTCTCTGATAGACTTGTGGCTCCTTGTGGAAAAGCCGTGGTTCCACAAACATTTCTCTCGGTGGTAAGCCCAGCTTATCCCATCACACTCCCCCTCCTTTCTCAATCACCAGCCACTCACTCCCAAATCCTGTTCACCCCTCAATTATGCCAATCCAACTATTTATGGAGCCACATGGTGAATCAGCCAAGGGAGCTGATCCTGCAAAAAATAAAATAACCTTGCAGAAAAGGAGAAGGAAAGAGAGAGAAAGAAAAAGCGTTCAGTAAGAAGGGGTCTTAACAAGAACTGTAAAAATCCATGGGGCAAGCTGGATTTTTACAGGGTAACTCAGTATTGCAACTACTGCCCTCACATCTGTTTACTGTTATCCCAGCGCAAGAGAGGTTCCGGATACCGGCACTACAGGGGCTGAGGCATAACAACGCGTGGCACTTGGCTTTTCTGCTCCTATTAGAGCTGATTACAACTGTCTGAATTTCAGTGTTGATCATATTTGGGGGGAGGGAAGAGGGGGCTTTCAATCTATTAAAAAGAAAAGACTTAAGAAAAGTTTTCACAAGGAGCCTTCAAATGTCTTATTTTAAGTACCTTGCCAGCTACATTTTCCTACCCTGACTATCCAGTGGGTTTATCTTTAGGGAAAAACATTAGATTCATAAAACCCTGAACCACCCCCCCACGTTAATCTGTACAGGTAAAGGGAGCCGTTTGGCACTGCAGCAGTGGGGGAAGCAAGAGGAGCGGAACGGAGCTTGTAGACAAATCACCAAAACGGAGCCTTTCAAAAAGTACATTTTTCTTTGCATGGAAAAGCTTGTTATAAACATACATCTCTGCCCCCAACCCCTCCTCTCCATTTCCCTGACACAGACCTTATTCTTCTACAATAAAAATAATGGATTTACAGAGTTATAAGGCTAACAGAGGTACGAATTTGCATTTTACGGCCTGAAGTCTTCTACTACCAAAGACTCGGTTCTGCTCAGGCGATGGTCCATCATTACTGTCCCACCCCACTCCCAGCCCTCTTAGCAGCAGGCAAATCTCCCTTCTGCTTGGAACTGGCAGGAGGAATCTGGTTGTGGAGAGACAAGAGTGGAAAGGCGGAAGAAGGGAATTTCTGTGTTGTGGGACACTTTCAATTTACTCAGTTTGATCTCCAAGTTTTCGTGGTCATGCTGAACAAGATCATGTTTGAGTTTCACAAATGACTAGAAAGGGAAAGCTTGTTTGTTCTTTTTTCTGAGCTCAAAGGGTTTACCACGGAAATCTATGGCTACAATGCAAACATCAAGCAGCCAGAGCAAAGGAACAAGCCGAAAAACATCACCACATATTATCTCCCACAACAAACACTGGTTAGCAGGAAGCCACAACAACAGGAGGCAGAGCACGGTGGTGGTCTCCATGGCTACATGATAACCAAAAAAAATCAGAACACGAAAGCACAATGACCACAACAAACAAGTAGCCGAAGACACAAGCACAAGAACAAACCCATCACAGGCAGAAATGATGGCTACAGCCTGCAAACATCTCCACCATTGACAGGCACATCAAGTCACTGTCAGCCAAATCCACAGCACATCCCAGTACAAAACACTCCCAGTAACTCATCTCATACCACCAGCCAAGAAATCACCCAATCTTATGAGAGAATTAAAGTGAGACTCTAAGACATTTACAACCATTATCCTATAAAAAGGGAAAAACACATGGCCTGTGATAACAAAACACTTCATGTGATTGATCACATTTCCAGGCCAGCCTAGGAAATGACGGACACATCAGTCAGTAAATGAAGAGACGCTCCTTGTTTTCAGTCTATGTGCCTTTAGATTTTGAGGAGAGCTGGGTGACGCAGTCAGCTGAAGAAAGGAAAAAACCTGCCAGATGGGTATGGGGACCACCTCCAGAAAGATGGACGGATGACTAGATACAGCAAGGCTCACTGGTCATGCAAAAAGGCTTTAAATTAGCATCAACTGGGACCGATGAAATAAACTCACAGGTAATGATGAATAACTGGGGAGAAGCTGGGAATGAAGAGAATGAAATATGATTCCTTGCAAGAGGACCACAAGAAGCAGGTGGTCCTATTTTAGGTGCCTGCAACATCACAGAAGTTTAAGGGTAATACACAAGGAAACAAGAAATCTTTGTGCACTGTTAAAATTGTAATTTGAGGATCAACCAAAAAGGAGGAATGGAAATGGTAAAGATTTTTTTTGCACCGACTGAGTCTTGACAGTGGGAGAACAGGGCTGCACATGGATGCCTTGGTGGCACCTCTCATGCAAACTCATAAAAAAGCTTTTTTTCCTTCCACAGGGAGAAGAACAACATATTAGAAAGGCTTTCTAAATTACCATTTATCAATATAATTTCATTGTGTTCTGAAGATTGCATCCACTCTTGCAAAGTCTTGCTAAGTCCGCTCCGTGGCACAGCCCCGTCCTGCTGCAGGCAGCACATCCCAGAGGCTTGGGCATCAGGACTTCCCAAACTCAAAGCCACCCTTTACCACTGGCTACCTGATGGAAAGGGAAAGTCACTCAACTGACTATTGAATGAGAAAGCAACATGTATCCGAGCTGCCAAAATTAGTCCACTGTTTCAGTTAGGACTTCGGCTGATATGAAGGCCATGAACACGTATGGTCAGTCTCTGGCCGCACATAAAATGAAATACAAAGTCTTTCCCCTGGCCTTTGTTAAAGCAGGCAAAAGATCAAAATGGTCCAGTAACATGCAGAAATCTTTTCTCCCTGGGTTCAGTCAAAGAGGAGCCCCTGACATTAGAAACCAAGTGACTCACCCTGTGCCAAGCCTGGAGATCTGGGGCAGCAAAGCAAGAGTCTGGCTGCCTCATTTCTTCCTCCCTTTGAGGCTGGGAGGGTTAACGCTACACAAAGGGCAGCAATGGTGGGCTGGTCTCCCGCTTTACATTCCAACACTACATGGCCTTGTTCTCCTTACTCGTATTCTCTGACTACACCCAAGTTTCCTTCTTTCCTTCCTCCTGCTGCAGATCGCCTGCCTGGAAGAAGGGATGTGACTCACGTTGTCATCAAGAGAGACCAAGAAGTGGATTTCTGTAAAATGCTCAACATTTCACAAAGTTCACCACGCTGTTCACAAACTGATCCCAGAGTCCCAGCCCAACCCTGGCAGCCAGGTCTCCAGCTCCACCATACTGACCCAGGCCTTTGCGGGGAGTTCCCCTCCATCACCACAGGGACCCTCCTCCACTGGAGATCATTCAGTGCAGCCTCAGAACTTGAATCTGGTCTTCCCATAGCAGTAGCTCATCCACAGCTAAAGGAAAGGCCACCTGTACTCTGCAGGTTGTTTCTGACTCCATTCAGCAGATGAGCTGGGAAAGTCCTCAGCTCCTTTGTTCTGCAGGCAGCAGTTAACTCCCCAAAAGCCATGTGTAGTTTAAAGCAGTTGAGCGACAGACCTAAAACACAACCAAGAGACTTTTACAGCAGCCTCACTACTACAGCTGAACATTTCCTTTATGACCTCTGGTTTTATGTGCGTTCCCAGCTATCGATGCCAGCCAAACCTCCCCAGTGCACGCTGGGGTAGTCGGCAGAGCAGCACAGGCAGTGAAAGGCAGCCGTGGAAGGGATGGGAGATGAGATCACACAACGGCAGGAGCGGCTCTGGATGCTCATGTTCACCTCCCAGCTTGGTAGCAGTGTCTGTTGTAAGCAGAAGCTGCTCCTCACACTGGGTCCCAGCTCTCTTGCTATAAGGAACAGTTCATCTGATTTTCCTCTGCCAGGATCTTAGGGTAGGGCAGGCTGTCCAGGACAAAAATCAATCCAGGCTTATAAACGAAGTGTGGCATGAAGTGAGCAATGTCTAGTCAGCCTCTTGATACTGCTTTATACAGCCATAATGAAGCTTGGTCAAAAAGGACTTGGGATGCTGGAAGTCCTGAACAGGAGACAAAAGGTCAAATTCTTTGTCTTCTGAATGAGATTTCCAGGTAGAAGAAGAGGCTTAATTATTTAACTAGATTTGAGTAAATTTTGTAACAAGTCATTCATGTAGGAAAAGCCACAGCACATGAGTCGGGATTTAGACACATCTCCACGCCTCTGTAATCTGTTGGGCCACATTTCCCAAGAGCTTGGGAAGAGATCCCAGTGAACTGGGGACAAGTCCTCAAGCCAGGCAAAATCAGAGGTCTGGGGCCAAGTTTCAGCTTAAGGTCAGAGCTCATCCCACCTCCAAATTCCAGCAGAAATGCCAGGATTAGGATTACGAACCTTCAGAAACAACCCCACCAAAGGCCTGCTGGGGACAGCCACAGTGGGGTGTTCCTCCTCTGAAAGATGCCGACGGCGCAGATTGATCACAAAGAGAAAAGTATTAGAGAAAAAAAAAATGCCAGAGAAGAACAGCCCACCTGATCTAGGTCAGACACCTGCAGAAGGCTGTGGCATATGGCACCTTGATTATACCCAGTTTCACCCGTGAACAAAAAGAGAGGCCCGAGCGATCTCTCAGATACACAGATTCCCACAGCACCGATGTTTCTGCAGACCCAGACGATTTATCCCCAAGCCGGCATGTGAGCCACTTGCGTATTTTCACAGATAAAGTGCTGACATCCCTATTTAATAGCAATTTGCCTGACAAGTCTTCCCACTTTGGCCCAGCATGACAATAAACAGAACTTGGCAGGATGTGGCCCAGTAACTTTTTGCGATTGATTAATTTGACACAAATGACAACATTATAGTACGTATAGCTGTATACCACGTGATTTTCCCTATTTCACCTCTTTGGGGTTTTTCAGGTTAAATAACGATGCAGAATATGAATGAAGGAACAAGCTCTCCTCCAGTATCTGTATCTCAGCTTTTGGAATGTGCTATTTTTAGACGTCCTCCTGCCACTTACAGCTTTATAATATAAATGATTGCTCTAGGCATCTTGGAGTAAAACAAATTAATTTTGTTTTTAAAAAAAGTGATTTCCAGTGACTTAGTAACAGCATTTGACAGTCAAATAACTCAGGGCTCGGAGTCCCCAAGTGCCCATTGACACAGAAGTCAGAGCTGGCTTCCAGTGCATGAGAACTCTGAAAGGCACAGAATAATGCCGTAAAAACATGTTTTTTCAAACTAAATAAATGACATCCTGTAATGCAAAAAACAGTTTTCAAACTTGTGTAGATCTGCCCCATTACTCCCCTCGCTCTCACACTCACTCTCCCTTCCAGAAAATCTATTTATTTCTCCCACTGGTCTCAGGATGTTTTGTTTCTTGTTTATCTATAAGCATATCCACTAATAGCCTGGGGAGATCATGTGATTAGACCTGTGTGATTTTTTTTTGCACTGTTTTTTTTTTGTGGAAAAAGAAAAGTCTTTCAGGACTACAACATATCACAACTGCATCTTGATATTGCTGACTTAGGGGTTTTACATCTATTTTCTGCTAAATTCCAAACCATCAAATTGGCAAATTTCAACACTTTCAGAAATATAATTTCTGTTTGAAAAGACTGCTTCTTCGTATTTTTTTTCCTTGAATAGCATTAAAATAGCATTAAAATGTTAACATTATGGCCACTGTACCAGACAGAAGAAAATTCACTCTTTTTCGGATGTTTTTAACTTCCATCGCAAATTAATCACTGCTCAAGTTTTTTTAATCGCCAATGTATTAAAAAAATTAAAACCCTATATAAAAATAATTATTTGGTGCTGCCCAACACCAGCTACAAAACAGAAGTTGAAGGCATTAGTACCGAACTCCGAGTTCATCAAAGAATAGGTAGAAAAATGAACATTAATTAAGAACGTGGAGCAGTGTCTTGCCTTTTATGAGTGAGTTGCACTGACATAAGCATCACATCCCCAAAAGAAGTGAACCAGGCAGGTGGTCCTACCAGCAAGGGGACAACTTAGCTGCTAGCATTGAGACACAGTTCTTGGGTTCAACATATATAATTGCAGCAGGCAAAGCTCAACAACCTGGCACCATCCCAAGCATCGGTACAGTCTGCAGCACAAGTAGCAGCCCTGCAGAAGGGGGCAAGGGCTGCAGGGGACACCAGGCTGGAGACGAGCCCGCAGCACACTCCCATCCTATACAGGGCAAACCATTTATTCAAAAAAGCATGGCCAGCAGATTACAGAAAATTACTATCCACCTCTACTCAGCACTGGTGAGACCATACGTGGACTAGAGCCTCCAGTTTTTGGGTCGCCCCATTCATGGCGGGTGGCAGG
>NW_009637401.1:0-55712 GCF_000690535.1 Cariama cristata | reverse complement strand
CATTTCTACAATTTTACGATTTTTTCATTCGGGCAAGCGCTAACTGCCACGGAGATACAGCACTGACACAGAGCTCAGCAAACAAAGTCAGGGACATAACAGAGGGACTGAGGCCAGGCTCCAAATGTGGAAAAAGCGGAAAAAAAAAAGCCAAAGAATGTACTGTTGGAAATGATGTTTCAATTAGCACGGGTAACCAGCAACTGTGTGACATGCACAGAGCACATGGGCTCCGCACGCAGCTGCGGTCGTGGCACATGAGGGAAGATTAAAGTCACAAGAACCAGCGTGGCAAAGGGTGCTGGGCGGTGCAGCCGGGCACCTGCAGTGAGCTGGGGACAGGCGGCACGGCACAGCGCCAGGCAGAAAGCCGGCCCTGAGCTCCTCATACACACCAGCTTTCCCCGCATCCCCGCTCTCTTGGGGTTCACCACTTGCACGTGTTTCTGCACATCCGACTCTGCCAACCACATCGAATGACGTGGAGAAGCTCCTGTCTTTGATTTTATTATAACACTCTGTCTTGCCCCTTTCTAAAGGCGATCAGGAATTTTTGAAGCAAGAGGTTCTTGGTTTGAGGGCAATGCCTATCATCCCCTTTAGTTCTTCAATACTTGTGGACTAATCCCAAATCAATACAAATATTCCTAATTTAAAATGCCAGTGGATCAGGGCATTTTAAGATCTTCCATTGGATGTGTTGCTGGGTGAAAAAAAGAAAAAAGCCAAGACAATTAATGACTTTTTTTTTATTTCAAGATTGGGAAACTTTAACCCTATCTCCAGCTGGCTCAAAAATAGAGAAATACATGTGCATTTTATCAGAGGTGTCTATTTTCCCCTTGGCTTTTGAAATGTCATCAAAATAACAACCCTCCCTCAAATTCAAACCCTCCAGTTCTACACGCCTTTGATGTAACTGTCCCTTCTGGCCTTACAAATCTGGGGATTGCTACCTCTTACTTATCTGCCTATCAGTCTTGCTCCCGCATCCATACATATACAGATGTTATCTATCTGTCACATACAGTATGTGTCTAAATACACACGATACTCTTTCTTCTCTTTTTCAGTGGGAAAGAGATAACAGGTAGGCAGGCAGACGAACATATGTAGAATATTAGCTCTAGGTCCCCATAAGCTTATCTTATCAGTTTAGTCTAAATCTCAACTCGGAGCCTTTTGCTCTGAATTGCAAGCGAGCTGAAGTTTTAATTTGGAAAATGTGGCATTGGGAAGAGAACCCTGACATTTGGCTTAAGAGCTCAAGAGCAGTGCTATCAGCTCCCAGCCGCCTCGCTGCTGAAACCACAGCTCAAAGGAAAGATGAAGCTGTCTGTCCCCCAAAATCTAGAGGAGAAATAAAAAGGCTGAAAGGGAAAGAAATGGCTTGGGATAAAATGGGAAGTTTTAGATCTCGCAGGAGGAATGCTGCCGAAAATGAGAACCATTTGAAAGCTCTGGGGGTTATAAAGTGGAATTCCCACTCATACAGTACACAAGAGTTATTAAGTGTGTATATGAGACTCCTGTTTTACTTCATGTACATGATTATTTTATACAGGGAAGTTTGGAAAGAATTATAGACTGAGCCTGAGGCCAAGCCAAGAAGCAAGATGAGCAGCAGCAGCAGCTAAAGGAGAAAGGTTGAGCTGGCAGTGGAGAAGCAGCCGGCCAGACAAGGGTTATTTATAGTGCCTGGAGCATGGGAATGTTAATTGAAATCAATCAGTGGCCATGAGGACACTAAGTTGGAGTGTCAAGCTAGAGCAATTAAAAAGCCCATCTCAGGGGATGAGCATGTCCTGACTTTTTTTTTTCATGCGATGGAGATTAAACAGCCATTCACTTCGGAGCGAGGAAGACACAAGACGGTTGCACTGCACATATCTAAGCCAAGCCAGGAATTGAATCAAACTCTACTACTGTTCAAAGTCACCCACCGGTAGCACAAGCCACCATCCTTTCCCTTGTCAGGTATTTCTAATGGGAAAATGGTGGGTAGAAAATTCCAATCCTGTCGTAACCTATAGGAAAATGGCCAATCTGCCAAAAAAAGGGAAAAAAAGTTGCTTTAAATTGTATTTAAGTTCCATCCCCTCCCCTGTTTGGCAATACTGATATTTGGCAGCTCTGACATCTGACCTAGGGCAGACAAAGGACAGCCAAGCATTTAAGGCATCCTTCAGTCTGCTGTCGTTGTAACCGAATTGTGTCATAATTAAGTAAAAATTACATTAAAAAGTGCGGACATTGGAGTGCCCTGCATCAGGCAAAGGAAAACAGTATTTGGTCATTAGGGCAAAGGACCTTACACTGAAAGCTATCAAGAAGAGAGTTTGCACATTAAGTGGCTGACCAGAGAGGCTGCGCGGTGACCTCAGGCTTTGCCAAATGCTAGGCAAGGGAAGCAAAAGAAGAAAATTTAATGCTTTAAGAACTGACACCAACACCTTGGCTAAGCTGGGCATCAAAAATGGCTTCGGCAGCAAACTGACATGAAACTAGTGCAAGTGAAAAAAGAATCGATACGTATTTTAATTGCACTGTTTAAATTGTTGACAGAACGCTTCCCATGTCTTCGCCTTCAGCGAGGCAAGGCGAGCGCTCTGTTAGTTCTCCGATAAGGCCTGTGTGTGCTTTGTGTCCTTTTATTTATCAGGGAGATAAGCCCTGACTGACGAGGTTACAAATATTGGGAAATCCACAAACCGTATTTTAAGTGTTGCTGGAAGGGGGAGGATGGAGGCTTGGCAGTGCTGCAGGTTGTTTGGAAAGAGCAGAATCGACTCTCTTCCTCTTCAGAGGACCCGGCAAATCGACTGCAGGAGTCCGAAGGGAGGATCTCCTCAACACCAAGTTCACTCCATGCCTTAGAGAAACATCTCCACACACATACAATTCATCAGTTATTCACCAACAGTAAAGAAGTCCTACAGTTGTAAAGCCACCAGTTATTCATACAAAAATAAAACACAAACCATGAACATCTTTTGCTTTTTTCTCCAAGACTTTTTTTTTTAAAATTTGTTTTTAAAGAAAATTCCTGTAACAGCTGAAAATTGCATTTTCAACCCTAGAAAGGGTTGAAAAGGAACCAGATTAAACCCAGAAGGGTTGCAGCTCCATTCCTGGGAACGCTAATCCTCTACACACTAACGTGATTCCCTTTGAACCAGGACCTTTCATGGAAAGGACAGCCTCTTCCAGAGTCTGCCTGCTCTCCCCTGCCTTCACCGACTCCATGCGAGGAATGCAACCGGCCCAGAGTCCCTAGGAACACGCAAACATTGGCCATGACAATCACCTCTGGATCATCTCTCCAGCACAGCTGGATCCCTGCATGCCAGACCTCAGCATCGGCCAGCACTTTGTACATAATTAACCCTCCTGATGTTGCAACTTCAAGGAAGTTCAATCTGACTGCTGGCAGTAAAACGCCCAGAATCTGCTGACACCAACAAATTGCACGGCAAAGAAAGCTTTGGGATTTTAGGTTCGGCAACAAAGGGTGATTCTTTTCTTCCGCCCACACTTTGGAATTCGGATGATGCTGTTGACTCAGTTGTGTTACTCCTCCTCCTCAGAGGAGGAGGCTCACACAGGGAGTGTTTACTGAGGTGCCTTCCCCAAGCAAGCAGGTGCACTGAGCGCTTAATAAAGCAAACGCAGCAATAGATAGAAAGTTGGGGCTCAGGTTCTCAGCTAGAAAAGTGCCTCAATAGAGAATTTTTCCAATATTCAGTAGTGACCGAATCAAGAGCAACAAGAGAGTGCAATTTGTCATCGCTCACGCCAGGATTCCTAGGACTGAGTCAGCAAAATGGTTTGCGGCAACAAAAATAACTTGTGTGTTACAGCTAACTCTGCTCTTGTGATCCTTAAGTAAAGTCTATTTGCAGGAGCTAAGTGCACACATGTACGTACGTGCGTGTGAGAAAAAAAAACTTCTTTGACAGAGGTTTCTGTAATTAAGTTGAGGTTTGTTTCACCAGGGCACCCCCACCTGCTACCCCTTGGCCACCCAAGTTGTAAGCTGTTTCGTTGACTTTAGGCATTTCTACTTTTGTCATAAGCAGACTAAATTACAGAGGAATTTTCATACAAAAACCTTTCATTTGAAGAGATTTCCAGCACTGCAAGGACAGTGAAGTTCGGTGTCTATTAGCAGCACATGGAACATGTGATTTTGAGGGCTTCTTACTATAAAATAAGAAGCACGTTCTGTGTATGTAAGTGGGGGCAATAGAGATTATGGACAGAAAAGGAACTCGGGGCAAGAAAAAGGCAGAAAATTGCATGGCTCGCTGGGAATAGTCAGATTGCAACTGTGTTAATTTCAGACCAATTTATTTTTCCAACTCCTTAAATCATATTAGTTTTATGTCCAAGACCAAGGAACTGGCATAGGCGCAGAGGAGTGGCATCGCCTCTGTGTTATTTCCTCGTGAGCATCCTGAGGCATCACCATGGCATCATTTAACGCAGCACATTTTGCATTTCTGCCTGGTGTTATGGTGCAATTAAAAAGACAAGCCAAAATCTCTCACCAGGGGTTCCTGAGATTACCTGATAAAATTCTGCTACCAAATGAGGGACTTTGCCCTGGCCTTTCTGATACTCCTCCAGCCCTGGATCCGGAGTTTAATTAAGGCCACCACACCACAGATGTCCTTGCATGTTCTCTTTTTACCAGAGATTAAAAATCAATCTCAGTAAAGAAAGAGGTGCCAGGATATCGGTTTGTGCAGCAGCTCTAACTGGACACTCGGATATCTGGAAATACCACAGTGGCATCAAGCAGCTCCATCCTCGGGCACATGCCAGATCCAGAACACAATCCACGCCTGCACCCACTGCGTCTGAGCTGGACTGAGTGTGCACACCCCCCTACACATCTGCCTATAGAATTCTGTCAGGAAGCTCAGGTAGAAATACACAAGCGCTGGGGTTTATCCCTGCTGTTCCCAGTGCAGATAGATCAGGATATTTCAGGAAATTCTAACACAGGAATTCACCTGTCTGCAGCTGTTTTCCAAAACTTACTTTCAGGAAAGGACGCATCTTGCAAACACTCACAGACACTTACAGACACATACACTCCTGATTGCACAAGCTGAACTCTGTGCTACACTGTCAACATGCTTTGTGTATTTTTCAGGAACAACATATAAACATTTCCAGCAAAATAGCCTTCATTTAAGCTTGTTTACCAGGTGATGCTCCCTCCTTCCTTGCTTAGGTTTCGGAGAAAACTCCACTTAAACAGGAGGAGAAATGAACTGATACACTGCAGCCTCGCTCCTTTGCCCATGCATCCCTCCAGCTCAGGATCCAACAGCCCCTAACAGATGGGAAGTGGTAGAAGCCCTTGTGAAAATCACAAGCTCAGAGAAAGGTGCCAGAGGCAGTTCTACCTCTGTTTAGGAGACGTACTTGTTCTGGGATGTCCTCTCTCTACCTTGGCACTAAAATAGGTCCTTTCAAAGCCTTTTTGACTACTGCAGTGATTTGATGCCATGTTTCTTCAGATGCTCGGGTATACTCCGCTACAGTCATGCTGGTTTATGTCATTAGAAAACACCAGCAACCTTACTGCAAGAGCAGCACCCACACACAAACCGGCTGGTACAATCCAGCCTGGGCACAGCCTGTCTCACTACCCACACAACTGAGCTCAGGTGAAGGGGAAAGTTGGTCTCCAGGTTTTCCCTTTGCTGGAGTACCCCAAAGTTCATCACCCCTCTGTTCTGGAGAGCAGCTCATGCTCAGAACACAGACAGTAAGTCTGATTTGAGCACAGGTTTGGGTCTGCACACAATATAAAGTCCAGGTATATCCTAAGGGTGACTGGACAGATTTAATTCTGTGACACACTCCCCAGAGACATTATTTTGTACAGGTAAAGGGTCTGAACATGAGCAGGAACTGCAATGTAGATCCTTACCCACCCTCATAGTTTCTTCAGATGCCCATCATCTGACACACAGGAACCAGGCTTACACAGGTGAGCAGTGATTCAAGTGGAAGGCTAAGTAGTATCTTGAAGACCAAATCCAAAAATCACCTCTTAGTACCACTGTCTGCCCTGGCATGGACACAACCGCATCCACCTGAGCAAGGTGCAATGCCTGCCGTGACTGACACGCAGCCCTCTTGCCCCAGCTCTCAAAGTGGAGCAACTGGTGCCGTTGGGTGGAGGGAGAAGGCTCCCAACAGCACAAGCAGAATTAGCGTAACCCAGTGCCCACGGTGCCAGGCTGCCTGCATTCACACTGTGCCTCCCCCCGTGCGCTGTGCCAAAACCAGCAGCATCTCGCTCACAAGCACAGAGGACCTCAGTGGAGCTACGCCAAAGAAACTCCTTTGTGTGTGTAAGATACTAAAGTTAAACGGCTATCAACCCTCAAGACCAAGGTCTGGTGAAAATGGTACACCTCCTGCCATCAGAAGTGGCAGGCTCTGGCTTCTGGATTTGCTCCTTTTGCCTGGGAAGCTCTAGAAGGGCAAACAGCAGCTGCTCTCACACCCAGCTAACCTGTCCGCACCACAGGCTCACCGTTCCCGTAAGGATGCATATCGCACTGTAAGACTTTGGAAACAGGCAATGGCAGAGAAAAAGCAGCAGGAAAAGGTTAATAGACTGCATTAATGCAAACCTTGTCCTGGGAAACACTGTCCCTTCAGTATGGAGGGAGTGGAAGCTGATAGAGACTGCCACAAACTTGTTCCTACAGGGACACTGAGGTCTGCCCAAGTCCCACAGCAATGAAATGCCCAAGAACAGCACCGAGACTCACTGCAGAATTAGGTTTACTGTTTCTCAAACCATGAGCCTCTTCAGTCCTTCCCAACCTAGGGATCCCTGCAGTTCTCAGCCCAACCATGAGAGCTGGCGGCCATCCAGCCCGGCACTGACTAGTACTGTTACACTATTGTCTGTCTGTGACTGAGGATCTTAGTCTCTTTGCTAAGACCCCTTTCTTCCTTCTGCAGATGGGGCACAGAGGAAGAGGCACACACACACCCCAAAACATCTCAAAAAGCTGAAACCCATGATTGTCTTGGGTTTATTTTGCTCCAAGCTGGGCCCAGCAGTGTCCAAGACACCGCCCAGCATACTTGCTCTCACAGAGAGGTCTTTAGGACTGACCTAGAAGCTCCCCAAAAGCAAGCCAGCTTAAGAACATGCTACTTGCCAGGCTGTCCTCATGAGCAGCATTCAACACCAGAAACACTCAACAGTGAGCATGAAAAGCTCCCCTATGGCCCAGGGCCACTCCTCCATTAGGGACAGCGGGGTCCAACACCAGGACTGCAGCAAAAGCCAATTTTCCTCCTAGGCTCCACACAGACTGGAGGGTAGTGGAGAGAGTCAAAGCCTCACACCACTGGCACAGGACAAGCACTGCACCTGCCTGCCAAGATCCCCAACGGGTAAAACCCTTCAAGCCACCCCCGGGTTAAGGCTCAGAAGAAGGAGAAAACGAAGATGTACAAGAAGAAAGGGGCACAAAAAGAGCAGCCAAAGCAAGAGCTGCTGCTAGAATAAGCCTGGGGGATCAGCATCCCTGGGTGTAAGGCTCAGCCTAAGGACAGGATTAGGCAGGGGGATAGTTGGGTTCATCCCTTCAAGAACTTTTTAAGCCTCTGACTTTTTCTGAGGCTTATTTCTGTCCTGTGGTCAGGGAGGGGGACGCACACACAGCATCCTGAGCAGGCAGTACGGCACACTGCCCTCGCACAGCACCCATCGGCACATCATCACCTCACCCAGTGAAGAGCATCAGGTCCCCAGACCACATTATCTGCAAAGGGTGACCAGGCAAAACACTGCAAACTTTTCTCAGGGGATAGATCAAAGGCAAAGTAGCTCTTCTGTCCTGGTTGGGGGATACCCCTGGACCTCTCAAGACTCCCAGAACACACCATGGGTCTAATCCTGGAGTTTTACTTCATTCCAGAGGAGATTTTTAGCTGAACAAGGATTTAAATCAAAGCAGTACAAAGGCTCCAAGTCCTTGCCTATAGACTGTGCTGGGACTGCTCTGGCTTCGTCTAGCAGTGGGGTGGAGGCAGTAGAGCTGAGAACTATCTCTGCCCCGACCTTGTGCTCTCACCAGCATTTCCCACTTCTGTCCCATGTTAGGAAACAGCCGAGTGACCCTTTTGAGGGATAAATCCCTGAATTTTATGCCTGAAGGACAATTTTTTTTTTGCAGTTCCCTCCCACTTCCTCCCTCCTCCCTGAAAGACAAATGACTTTGCTGGAGGAAAGGGTGAAATTTCATCCCGGATCAAAACCCATGAGCAGAATACCCATGTGATGGTTTGCAGAATGTGTTCTGCATGCAAATATCATACATGCAAAGTGAAAATGAGTCATTTCACAGCAGCTCTGGCTCTAGGCACCGAGTGACTTCTCCTCTGTGACTCCTACACTTGTCTGCTTCCCCTCATTCACCAGCTCCGTCCCTGTCAGCCCCAGCTCCTGTGGTTTCCTCAGCCTGTTTGCCTGCTTAGGTTCCCGTCACTTTAGATAGGATATTAGCTAGGAAGGAAGGAGGGAGGGTTTTTTTCGCTCTTAGATTTTTTTTACATTCTAGTTTTTACAGCTTTGAGGTTTTTGCTCACTGCTTTCACCATTGGCTTCAGTCTCTGAGTGTTGGCTCCCAAAATCCAGAGAGGCCAGCAGTTTCCAAAACACAGGAGCAGTATTTGTATTGGCTTCTGAACTTGCTTGGGCATGGGACATGGCTTGGCTTGCTCTCCCCACATACATGAGCTGTTTTCTTTCATTATGGCGGTTAATTGTTTGCTTTTGAGATCTAGACACAGGGGTAAATCCATTTTACAGTAGGAGCAATCAAAAAAAAAAAGGGAGGAAAAAAGTTAAGTTCACCACCAGGTTTGTCTTGAGCTGATCACATAAGCTCAGAGATCAAGGGCAGAATGAACCCTCTGCACTCCCAGTCCGCGAGCGAGGGAGAGGGGAAGCTGGAGGTTTTGGCTGCCTGAATGGAAAAACAAATACCCTCCCACAAATGAGCTACTCTCACAGCCTTGAATTAGCGCTGGCAAAAGCCACCTAGGAGCAGCCTCACTGAAGGCAATGGGTCTGAAAGATCAGAGCAAATCTTGGTGCCTTGAAGATCTCTGCAGAAGGTTTGCAGCCACAGCTGGGACAAGATGCACAAGAAGCATGGAGGATGGTGAAAAGCACGATGATGAAGACAAGACACCCCCTCCCTTCCCCCAAAAACCCACAAACCAAACCAAACTCCTACTTCTCTTAAATCAAACAGTAGCTAAAACAGCAAAAGGGAACCCAGGTTTCACTTCAAAAAACAGAGCTTTAATATTACCCGGCCATTTTTCTGGCAGCGCTGCAAACCCCAAAGCCAGTAAATAGCAAAAAGAATAAAACCCGACTGTAAAAAGGAGTGACAAGCCTTGGCTCTCACGCGGGCGTCCAGCCTGGCTGAACGCATGGAGGGGTTCAGAGCAGCCATCGCGTTCAACCGCGAAGCTGAAACTGTTTGTCTGTTGTTTACCTCCCCACCCCACGTCCTCCCCCGTCTTCCTCCGCACCGATTCCTCCCAAATGACCTCCTCCTCCTCCTCGCCAATCAGCCAAGCCTGCCAGCATAGGGGTTACAGCATGACATAATTGCAACATGCATAAACAACATTTGCCATTAAGGGATACTTTTAATGAGAAACAGAGCTGCGAAGGGGAAGCATCAAAGTGGCTCACGGAAGGAAACTGCCTGGAACAAAATCCTACTTGATGCCCCAATTAATATGTTCCCTAATTCTATTTCCTGCACTTGTGGTCCCGCAGCCTCCTTGCTTTAATTTCTTTGGGAGGATGGAGAGGAAGGAACCTGGAAACGCAGCGTCTTCATGGCTGACTTGATGTGCAGGCAATACGCATATTAGAACAAATTAGAGAATTAAAAAATAACCGACGACAGACTGAGGAAATGTCATCCCCAGGATAATAGTATTAATTGAGACCTGGGTTTTGCAGGCCAGGCCAGCTTTAGAAAAAAACAAAGCTGAAAGCTGGAGTAATATGACTGGATTAATTACACTGGGAGGTTTTTTACTCCGCCCCTGCGCTCTGCCCAGCTTCGATCTTTAAACTCAGTGACACTGTCGTGCCCGTTCACAGCATCTCAGCGCAGCAAAGGCAGATGTTTTATCAGCTCACAGGCATTGCAGGAGAGAGGTCCACAGGGTTTCTGTGCTGAAGGATGAGTAGGACAGCCAATCCATACCGGAGCCTCCACAAATGCAAGTGCATCCCAAGTGACTTGAAGATGACATCTCTTGCAGATCTGTCATGTTGTGAATGAAGTGCAGCTGAGCACCTTATGTTCTCCTGACCTTGAGTTTGACTCCAAAGAGAAGGGTAGGGTCTCCTGTTTACATCAGTGTTTAACATGTGTATGTTGTATACAGCTGACAGACTGCATTCAGAAACCAACTTGGTCTATGCATCAGACGTCACTCTAGCATGTATGCCCAACAATTTCCCTAGACCCAGGTGGAGTCACAGGGATATATTCAGAGTAAAAGAAATGAAAACAATTCCTATTGATTGAATACTCCAAAGCTACGCATGGAAGAAGCGGTGAAAGAAACAAATACCCTTATGAAAGGAGAGACACTTGGGAAGATGAACCATCTGGTGAACATCTCTGTTTAACCTTCACCAACAACTAGAAGCTAAACAGAGGCAGAAGACACAGAAATTATGTAATTTTTTTTGCCCGGATTTCTATGGCGAGAAGGCTGGTACGGATCAGAGTCTGTCTGCTCACAGTTACCTCACCATCTTTGAGCCACAGATCTTTATTTAGTTGAAATACTAAATTTTCAACAGAGTAAAGATCTGAGTTACATAGTTCCTAAAGTATCATACTACAAGGAAGCTAGGTGGAAAAGAGTTCCCATAGTGGTCTAAAAGAGGGAAAACCCAAACTCTTAGCAGCCACCAAAAACACCCTACAAAGTAGAAAAAAATCACAGCAATTCAGGGTTAATTTTCTCATTAAAATATTCCTTTTAGAAAAGCTCTTCCTCTGTGAGTCCAGGCTATTACTTAAATGAGGGCACCCAAAATTATCCCTAAGACAACTATTGCCTTTGAAATGCTGGCAGAAAGGGGATAGAAAACTTCTGAGAAATCTCACATAGAAGCTTGCTTTCTGCAAAACTTCAGTCTTCACAAGAGGTACAAACAGCCTGAATGATTTCATCCAAAATCCCCAATTATGATCACAGAAATAAAAAATACCTTCTTTCCACCCATGAAGCACTGCCCGAGTGATAACCAGCTTACAGGATATCCACAAATCTATCAAACAGAATACAGAGTAACCTGAGGTAGCCACCTGTATCGGGGTGACACAGGCCAGAGGAGCAAAGCAAGCTGCGCAAGCACTACTCAAGATCCTCATCCACATTGCCAGCGCTTTGGTCTCAGCATTGCAAGAAAGAGGATGTGGGGGGACACTGTCCTCTGCATTCCAGGGATAGTATCAGCTGAGGTCAGGACTTTTAAACGGGGGGAACAGGGAGAAAAAGGTGGGGCCACAGATGAGGAGTAAACCTTTCCTGGTTTCCAGCCACTGAGAAGTTCCAACAAGACATTAAAAACTCTGCCTACCCATCGCACTGCCCAGTCTCCTCCCCAGCACAGCTATTGAAAAGGAAATTGCTGGGTAGGGATGGTCCCAGACCCGCCAGCCCAGCTGCCTCCTGCACGGCAGGTACTCCCCAGGTCTAGAGCACCCATCACCAAGCTGCATCTCCTCTCCTCCTGGATTTGATGTATGGGGTTTGACTTCTACTCTCAGGTGCTCTGGCCAGAGGTTTGCCCGTCAAGCCTTCGGCAGCTCTCCAGCTCTCCATACGTTCTAAGGATTTCACAGAAACAGCCCCAAATCCGCGTCAGACTCGCTGGCTGCTGGATGGCATAAGCACTGCAGACAGACAGCCTTTACTTTTCCCATTCTCATTTTACTCATTTGTTAGGGAGATCAAAGCATTTGTTTATGGATACAAAAGCCAATGGCAGCTGGCTTAAATTCTTGGCATGAGAAGTATTTTATGTTGAAATCAGTCTTTTTTCTTTTTCAAAATCAAAATTTTTAGCCAGAATTTTTCTTTATTGTTGGCATTTTCCAAAGTCTGTTGGATTATTTTTGAATAATTTATCAGTATTTTTATTGAACTTACCAAAATTGTTTGCAACACAAGAAAGTATTTTTTCCTACTTACCACAGCCACTGTTTTCAGGAAGTGAAGTTTGCTGTAATCAAAGATACTGTGGTTGATTTGTAAAATTAGCTTGCTAAAGAGATTAAAAATGGATCTAGCTTCTAGAGCATTTCAAATCTTGCAAAGTAGAAACAACCTGAAATGACAGCTTTTAAAATATTTTTGATAAAATCTGTCACCGGCTCACACTGGAATTTGTTTTGTTACCGAGAAAATCTTTCTCCTCGTGGCGTTTCAGATTTTAATCTCTTCCACATTGAAATTTATGGAAATTAAATTTCAAAGTACATTTTACAATCTGGGCTCAAGTCTTTGCAGGGAATCTCAGAACATAACACTGAGCATTAAATGTAAAAAAAAAAGTAGTTTCTGAACATTTGCAGACTCTGCTATCCAGAAATCATTTCAAAATGGCTTTATTAAATATCAAGTTCACTAGAAACACTGAATTTCTCACTTACTGAGAAAATATTTAACATATGGGAAACCATTAAAATAGTACACGAGGAAGCAGGAATCTGGGCAAGATCTACCCTTGGTTAGGTTGAGATCAGGACTATTAAAACGTGCAGCCTCCAGTTGGGCTTTGGATCACAAGTCAGTTTTGCCCAGAGAGCACCCAGGTTGCGGACGTACGATGCTCCCCAGGGAGATCCTCCACGTGCAGGTTTGGTACTGCAGACCTCGCTACAACATCACCATGTAAGATACTTCCAGTCCTGGTCGGTTTGCTAAGACTGAAGTCAACTCCCTGAGGAAATTTAAAAGAGTCATTTATTGTTGGCCTGGACCCTGGCAAGGTCAGTTCCAAAAAAGTTAGGGTGAGTTTTGAATTGTATCGGACTCAATTTTGGAAGAAGTCAGGCCACATTTTCAGAGACCTGGACCACCTAAGAAAACCACTGCCAGTTTTCACCACAGTTTTCAGATAAACATAAAACTACAGGCAATTCAACTGTTTCTGTCACTATACAGACCCAAGTGAGGTTAAAACTCACTACTTCAAAGCAACTTTTCCAAGTCTGGGGATTTGAAAACATAATTCACCTTAGGACAAGAGAAACATTAAAACACTTTTTAGACAAGACCTGCTGACATTCTGTCAGTCCCCAAACCCACCCATTCATCTAAGGAGAAACATCAGCAAGTTAAAGGCTTTGTGTATAGAAAACCAGGCCATGAAGGAGAATTCAAAAAAAAAATAGACACTTCCATGGCTACAACAGCTTTTTCCTTCGGTGATTTCCCCCTACCTTGCCTATTGCTTGACACATCATTACCTGGTAATAGGTCTCTCAACTCTGGGTGGGAATGGGGGTGGAAAGAGCTGCTGGGAACTTAAGGACCACGGCAAGCTGTGTGCTTAATAAAACCAGAGATGCATGTCTGGAAAAGGTAGAGCAGACATATAGAATTGCAAAAGAGGCCCTTGCTCACACGATCCGGGGCTCAGCCCTGCAAAACTGTCGAATACCTCCTGCAACAAGTGGGAGTGAAAGGTGCTCACATGACATTACTGGATCAGTCGCTCATTCATTACTTGACTCCTGGTTTTACTATTCTCCTTAATGGACTCCACTTCCTCTCTTTTCCCTGTATGTGTGCATTAAAGGGATCGGACCTCCACATGTGCTGACTCTCAAACGAGAAACACCCCATATAATCACAGGGAACTTTATCTCATCTGCAGCCTGTGACACCTTCCCACAGAGGATGTGCTTTGTACTGTCCAGTCTGGATTAAGAAAAAAAAATATTGCAAAACACAACAAAAAGAGACAATAATTTTCCTTGTTTAGATTTCACTGGAGCTGCCAGAAACTCCAGCTGGTTGAAGCATACTAAATGTGTTTTGCAACTATTTTCCTTGAAGTTTTCTTTTGTAAAGACTTGTGAACATTTCTGTTGTTCTCTTTTCACAAAAATCCAACAATACTTAAGAGAATTTTTGCAGTTGTTTCACTTTTTCTAAACCTGTTCTCTCAAGAAAGGAAAATTCAAAAGCTTAAAACAATTGATGGTTGTTTCTCACATAGACTTACGTTTCAACTGAAAGTCATGGCCTTTTTAAAGGTTCTCATTCTTCAGGTGAACAAACTTGGAATGCCAACCTTCAACCAGGTACAAGAGAATGAAACTACTTTATCTGGGTTGCAGCCTTCCAAGACACCAAACTGTCAGCTGAAAAATGGATTTATCCATCTTAATTTAGTTAGACGATATATTTGAGCCAGTAATCCTGGTTGACTTGGTAGCTCCTGCAGAAAACAGACAACCCAAGAGACAGGCAGAGGAATTGCCCTCCTGAGCTGCTCACTTCTCTCCCCTGGCACTTGCGGGAGATGACATTGGCTGGGTGACACTTAGCTGCCTGCTACTAGAGAAGCGAAGCCTGTCAATCCCATTAAATGTTCCTGGCACATGGACAATCCAATACTCAACAATTAGAGAGCCTGCCTTGCTCTTTCTTTACCTCAAGACAGAAATTACTCACCCAAGGTTTCTCCATTGTTTTCCATAGCCCTCAAAAATTAAAAAGCAAATTTCCAACCTCACAACCCAGACTTCGGGAGTCACTCCCTAACCTCCACCATGTTATCAGCCACATGAGACACCATCACAGCCTGGTCTCACCCAGCAGGCAGCCACACCACCAGTTAACATTGCTTGTTGCTTTGTTTCCAAGGAACAAATTGATCCTCTAAGAGTATGCAGTGCGGCTGCATGATGGTCATTTAATTTTTTTATAACTGGTTCACATCTCATCCTCTCTCCCTCTCCTCTCCAGCACGGGCTGACCCTCCAACAGCAGCAGAGCTGCACCTTCTCCCAGTGAAGCGCTGAGCACTGCTCAGCACTTCATGCTTGCAGGGCTGAAGCAGGGATCGACGCTCTCCTTCTCAGCCAGGGTTAATATGGCTTCGTAGAAAGCATTAGTATTACAAACGGTGAACCCGCAAAATAGGGGCATTCCAGTCCAACCGGTTTAATTTGGAAAAGCATCAAGAAGATCCAGGTTATCAGATTTTACTACCTCTGGAGCATGGCAATTCCTATCATGCGAGCTTAGTGTTTCTAATCCAGCCTCTGTGGCTTCCAGGAAATGTGGTGCCCCCTCCTCAGTTGCTCCCCACCCTGCAGTTTGTTTATAGTCTGTGTATAAGGCAAAAGCTTACTTCAGATGTACATTTTTAGAAGTCACTTCACCTGTAAGAGCTCAGCTGTTTTGCTAAGAGCTTTGCATGATCAGAGGACTACAGAGTTGGGTGGACTTGGCAAGTCAACAAGAGCACATTTCTCTAAACAACGGCACAATGCAGGCTCCTCCCACTTGAAAGTTATGTTACTTGAAAGTAACGTAACTCGTACAAACTTCCTCCCCGATGCCCGTCAAAATCACTCCTGAGTAACGATGCCACGCCTGGAGATACTAACAGCTCTTTCAATTTCCACCGTTTTAAACTTGAGCCTCCTTTTGGGTGGCCCTCATCACTCACATGTACTTCAACTGCCAGCTGTTGGAGGCAAAGAGCTGGAACATGTCCACCACCTAAAAACTTGCAGGTGATCTAACCTCAGTCTGTGCAGTTCTGTAAAGAAGTGAATCAGAAATAATAACGGGAAATGAAACGTCTCAGCCCTACATGACTCAGTTCTCCAATCCGAGATCACTTTCTTCTTCCTTTGTCCTTCACCAGCATATAATACTACCCTAGGAAGAAGAAAGAGGGAGTTGAAGAAGTGAGATCATACACATGCACACATATCTTCCTTTACAGTCACTTTGGTGTGTGACAGAGCCAAAAGACCCCAGAAAGCAGTCACGCGAGCCGAACCCTGCTGGCTGGAGCCACCTCCCAGCTCAGCCCCATACACCACGGGGCAGAGCCCTCCCAAAGGCCCCTGCCACCAGCCCAGGGCGCCTGTTCCACTCAGCGACGCGGCTCCCAGCTCCCTTCATTAGACATGAATGGCTTTTGCATTAGCAGATACCGGGCCTGCTCCGCCATCCCCCTCGCCCCACATACCACCCCTGTCACTTCCGCACGCAGCAGCGCAAGTCTCATTTCAAACCTCCAATTTGTCTGTTTAGTGTCTTCATAAAGGAGGTAGAAAATGAAAGAAAGAGCTGGGGGAAGGGGACGGGATGATGAAATCAGTAACTTGTCTCTTTAATTTCTCTGCAACCCCCCCTCCCCATACATCCCCTGGGGACACAGGCTTCAAAGTGAGCTACAAATATTTACTAATTCTATTAACAGGATACAAATTGTTTTCAGGGGAGCATCAACCACACAAACTCATGTCAGCCCCCCCCTGCTCTCAGACCCCCAGCACACACCCCCCACCCCAGCCCAGCCACATGCACTATACAGGCAACTATTCCTTCCCGCCTCCCCAATTTTTCCTAAGTTCAAGATGAGTTGAAGGGTCAAAAAGGCAAAGGGTGTTTCAGAAGTTTAGCAGACAGCATTTGGTAAGGGGAAGGCAGCGGGAGGGGGCGGGGGGAGAGAAGAGAGAAGGAATCTGGCATGCATTAGGCTGAACAGTTCCAAACATCCATCCTCCACAGACTTGTTACTTTCTTTCTTTCTCACAGGATTTTTTTTTTTTTAATTTGTGGTCTATTTAAGTTTTTTTTTTCCATATCGGCCCACAACTGCATTTTAATCTCCTTCCCCCACCCTCCTATGGTGCCTGCTTGCCTCCAAACACACACGCTCACTTGTGATATCCAGACTGAAGCACTAGACATATCCTACGTGCTGTGCCAAGTAGCTGCTGCAAGGAGTTTGCAATAGTTGCTGGAAACTTGAAAGGTGAATAAAACGCTCCATCACGACCAAGAAAGGAGCTCAATGCAGTGATATGCTCCATTCCGACCAAAACACGGCAGAGAAGGAGCGGTGCTTGCTTGCACGGGCTTGCATCCCAGCGTGTATCCCACTGCTCAGATGCAACAGTAATGGTGAGTTTTCTAGCAAGCAGAACAAGGTCTTAGTCAAAGGCCACAGTTGCTGCTGTACAGTTCGATGGAGTATAATTAGAGTTAATACCAGCTAAGCCTTCGGCTCCACAAAGTCTTCCAGGATGTAATTTTCCACAGGACTTAAATGTTGACCCATATCTCGTTATGTTTTATGAGCCCAAAATAAGAACAGTACAGGCTACATATTTAAAAGAAATAATACTTCCCAAATGTTTAGCGACCTAAAGCAAATCCATCTGGCTGACTGGACAGATGACCAAAGCCCTCACAAATGTCAAGATGGTATCGGTTGGGACTGTGGCATAAAGTGGGCCAGATCTGACCTCCAGACACTACCTCCTGAACCTGGAGGAGAGTGGAAAACCCAGCCAGGCAAGACAGCGCTGCGGGACAACAGCATGGGATATGGCTTGTAGCAGATATCTCCCTTTGCTGTCACCAGACTGTCAGGTGTGACACAAAGGAGATTGTTCTCTCACATCGAAGCGATGTCATGGGGAGAAGGTTGTGCATCACTTTATTTGTTAACCTTTTCTGGCATCACAAATATTTTCACTTTTGTTCTGAGTCAAGGAGTATTAAAGATGGAGTAGAGTGTTCAGCACATTGCGGAGAAGCTGTTGAAGAGGACCTGCCTCCTGCCAACCAGATGAGAGAGCTGAAAGTTGTGGTAGGTGGCGATTAAAAGAGAACAACCAACCTGACCAAAGATCCTCTCAATCTTAACTACAAATCTTGTTTCTTTGCTTCTCATGGATATGACCCTGCTGTCCTCCAGAACTTTTTCCACCAACAGGAAACCAGCAGATAAACCCCCATCTTTTAGTGGAAATCTCCTCTCCCTTCAAGAAAAGAACCCAACCCAAACCCAACTCCCCCAACTTTTGGGTGAGATGGAAGGGCATATCGACACAAAAGCAGCAAGCAGAGAGGCCAGATGAGAAAAGGGAGAGCACTGCACCCTGTTGCATGCCACCCAACTTCAGGTCGTTATCTCAGACGTGTATTAGAAGTCACATTGCCCCTGTCTTATCAGTGAAAGAAATAGGTACCTCCCGAGGGCAATTTAAATCTCAGGTGGATTAAAGTGCCCTTTGGCACTAAGCAGTTCAATAGTGCCTGAAATTAGCCAGGAGGAATCTGGGCCTTAATCAGCAAATGGACTTTTCATTCCATGAAAAGTGTCAAGATTGCAAATTATTTTTCATTTCAAATGAGGACCAAAAAAACCCCACCAACATTTCATTTTCCCCATGATTTATTTTTAAGTTCATTTGAGTTAATCAAAAAATATAATTTCAGTCCCTTCAAAACATTCCCATTTAATTTTACACATCTTTAATTTGTCTAAATATAAACTGCATTTTAAAAATTAAAAACTTTTCCCTCAAGGAGAAAGAATAAATTCCTTTGGTTTGCAACTACTAAAGTCAGACCTCTACCATCATTTCCCTCTTATGTTATTTAAAACAAGAATTCCTGAAAACGTATCCATTTGCACATCGAAAAATAACCGGTTTTCACCAAGGCGATGACATTTTCTTAGAAGAAATGGGTACAGCAGCATTTTCTGAACCACCTGGAGTTGGCATAACTTAACTACCCTGTCGAGGAAGACAAGTCAAGGGCTGGACAGAGCTTTGGGGGGTGACAATTTATCCCAGTCCAGGATCCAGAGAACCTGAGGGCTGTTTGCTTTTACTAGCAGTAAATGACAAGGTACCTATCTTCCTCCTAATCTGTGCTATCATGTTTGACTCTTACTTGAACAACGTGGCTCTGTTAGGAACATCAGTCTACAGCCAGAGTATTCTAATACACAGTTCAAGAGGGAAGGAAGGAGGAGAGGGGAGGAAAAAAAAAATCCACCACCAAATTAGTTCTGATAGTTTTCAAATGTTCAAAATGTCAATCTCCTGGCAACACCTGCACATGGCACATAGACCTTGGCTTTCTGGAGTCCCTGCAGCATCTTTTCAAGTAATCTATGGGAGAATAGAAGGATGTGGCCTTGGAAAAAAACCTTTAAGTGCATAAACAGCTGTGGCCACATTTCCTACATCTGACATCTCAAGGTTACTGGAAGAGGGGAGAATAAGGACAAACAAGGCTCTATAACAGGCTCTCCAAAGAAAAGTATTTCCCATGTGTTAGCTATTCACTAAAGAGTTCAGCAACCAAACCTGTAGAAATATTTCAGTTGCTTTCTCGTACCTGCTTTTTGCAATAGCAGCGGTGTAGAAGATTCCTGTGCTGCCTATCTACAAATACCTGTGGATATCTGAGGACACACTACGTGGATGTGTGACCAGATAAAGTTATAGATGTGGTAAAACACAGTCAAATGTCCTTACTCATATAAGTGGACTTAGAAGGATGATGAGCATTACACAAAATGACCACAACAGTCAAAATCATTACCGAGGCGTGAGCATTACACTAATAGAAGATAATCCTTAGAATAACCTACAGCAGTTTCAGTTACTGGCACAGCTACATCATGTGCAACACTTGGTATCGCACTAGTATGACTGAGGAGGCAAATAATTTCCAAACTGGGAATGAAACAGCCCTTCTCCTGGGCAGATCTGACAACACCTATGAAATGGTGCAACAAATCCAAGTGGCTGGTGTAGCCATTAGTGCTTTCTGGTTAGCTCATCATAACGCGGAAAGACCTAAACATCGACCTAAGAAGGGATGTCTGTACAACGCCTACTAGTACTGAAACAAGCCTGCATGAGGGGCTGGGGGACTCATCCTAGACCAGGAGTGATCTCCAAAACAAAAGCCGTAAGGCCAAGCAGAACACGCTCCGTCCGGAGGGAGCGCAGGCACTGGACAGCCTCTCCTGGAGCTCTATGCTGTGCTTCCTCCATGCCTGGCTGGAGAGGGGAAGTGAGAACCATCCATCCACACATCCAGCATCCACAGGCACCAAGACCTCCACCCTCTCCCAGCCTTCACTGTGGCCGCAGCCGGTCCTCAGGCAGCCGAGCCCAGAGAAGCACAGTGAAAACATCAGACAACATCAACCTCCAAGGAGCTGCTGCAGCAGCCAGCGGTTGCCGAAGTGAAGCCTCGTTCCTTCTTGCAGGCTGCAGGGAAGGACAGTGGCAAGGATGGCACCAGAAACAGTGCCTTTAGCTGACACAGAAGCAATCTGCCTACTGAAGGATGAGCTTGGACTGACTGCATATCAGTGAAATTGCTCTTAAAATGGGTCTTGCTACACTGTCTAGAAACCCAAGCCTTGTTTTGCCCCTTGTATTCTATTTGACTAAACCCCACACTCCTCACACTATCAAACCCAGAGATGATGCTGAACCTAGGATGCCTCTCACAAGCACAACTGCAAATACGCCATTTAAGAGAGGCAACTTGGAACGCTGTTTGCTGAGCACTTCATCAGGGAGCCGAAGAGCTGCCGGGCTGTGGCAGGTGAAGCCAGCTGTTGGGGAAAATGAGCAGAGAGTAAGAGGCTGAGTCTCCATCTATTCCCCTTGCTGGGCTCAACTCTCCATAATCCTTAAAAAGGAAGGAAACAAAACAAAACCAAGCCTCTCTGCATTAGTCTGTTTTGGCCATACATCCTCCATACTGCAATGGCAGTCAGACCATCACAGCAACCCAATGAAGTGTTGCTGTAATTAAGGTTTAATGGAGCTGCAAGACTGTGTCATAGCAAAGAGCCTTATAACAGAGGTGGAATGCAATTTACTACCCACCAGGTATAGAGCAATAAATCTGCAATATTTATTGGCAAGAGAGAGAAATGTGATCCAGAATTCCATATGCTGGGCTGGGGGAGGAGATGAACATCACTTCCAAGGGGGAAAACTTCCTCAGCTGCTCTTACCCTCTTATGGTTGTGTCCTGGAGCTGGGACAGTATTTACGGGCTGGTAGCCCTTCCCAAGGACCCCCAAGCACCACCTTCCAGGCTGCACGCAGACAGGACCAGGGAAGCCCGGCTGCTCCGAGGGCAGGGAGTGGCAGCTGGTACCCTGGCAGTTAAGGGGATACTGTGGCTAGCACATCTGGCCAACCCTGCATTCTTGCAATATGAGCCCCGGGATAATGTGAACACAAAACCTCAGGGCCAGCTCTACAGCTGGTGTAAGCTAGCAACAGCATACTGATTTGCACCCACTGAGTGGGGCCGGCCTCCGGGTTTTCTTTTTCCCCTCTCCTACCTCTTTCACTTGAAACTTGCGGGCAGGCAGTAAACAGCATGTTATTCAATTTATTGCCCTCAGAAGGGGGAAACGCTGAGCAGACTGTGGAGCTGAGCCTGCTGTTCCCAAGGAATGGAGGCATTCCCAGTCTGCTGCTCAAGACCATTAAACTATCCCTTTTGCTGTTGAGACAAACTCCAGGGAAGCATCTATTGCACTTCCAGTGCACTGCTAAATTTGGGTCAAAAAAAACCTTACCCCAAAACAAAACCATTCACACTTCAGTAGCATATTGAGTGCAGTGACACTACGGAAGTAGTGGTGCGAGGAGGTCACTGACCGGTCCTTAAGGCACAGAAATACAGAAGCAGTAACAGGAGAAGATCCATGTTTCTGAAAGGTCTTAAACTGCACAAGTGTATCATCAGAAAGCATCTGTGCACATGGAAAGGAGACGTGCATCCAGCACATGCAATACATGGCTTTACCTATTAATTTTTAAGCTGAGAAGAGAGGATGCATGTGTTGGAATAAGGCACACTATTTTTCACTGTCCTGACGTGGATGGCCAAATGTCAACCTCTGAGAAACACTACCATTAGACAAAAGCAAAATGCAGAACTATTGCCAGGTGGAAAAACAACCAGAGAAAAGCCACAGTGCCCCAGTCCTGGAAGGTGCTGAGTACCTGTGCTGGAGACTGTGGGAATGACAAATGGCTCGTCCTTCCCAGGGGACCAGATTAGCTGTTTCCTATGTGTCCGATAGACATTTTCTCTTTGAGCAAAACAACTAGCAGGTGGCTAGTCCTGCCTTCTGAACGGGCTGTGGCAGATGCAGGGCCGTGCTGAAGGGGAAGCTAGGGTTTCACATCCTTTAATTCCCTGCTAGCTAACTGGGTTGTCGGAGGGTCACCGAGATTTGTTTGTGTGCATGTGCGAGTGTCAGAGACCAAGCAATGAACAAGAGGGAGTTTTCCAGCAAGATTAATCCTCTACCAGAACTGGCTCTGTCCCAAGAGTGACTCTCAGAAATGCTGGCATAAATCTACAATTAATGCTTTTTGCTTCAATGGAGTTGCTTGGGAAGTAATTGACAGCAATGTTTGGCCCACTTGGTGCTGATCCCATGGCTTATGCTCTCATTTTCCCTCTCTGAATGAATTTCCCACACGAATTTCCTACTCCTCTCCACAGTTCACAGTTCAAGTATTTGGGGCCACAGAACTACATCACTCTATAGGAGTGATTCCCACTGAAGACCTGAGAGAAGATGTGTTGGCAGCGACTCAACTTGTACCTGGTACCACCTGGGGTAACTTCGTGGTGATGTTAGTGCTCTGGCTCCTTTCAGGCAGGAGGCGGCTGAGGTGACAGGGCCACGGGGCCCTTCATGCGGTTTCAACATTTCAGCATGAGCGCATTGCGGACTGGCAGCATTTCAAGATAGCGTACGAGTTCACTGCAGACGTGCCAGGATGATAAGCTTGGCCATATCTGCTGAGGCAAAGGTTTCAAAGGCTCCTCATGGGTCTGACTTGCAAGTTGAAAAAGTCCATCATTTATTGACTTAAGGAATGGGGTTGTTACCAGCTGGGAGTGCAGTTGAGAGGCTAAATCCTCCAATGAACCATCTACCCAGAATGCAGACTCCTGTCCTAAAAGGTGTTGTGTTAGCAGGCAGCTTTTCAGTTCATCACTCGGCATGGGAGCATGCCTCTGTGGCGTTGGTAGCTATCTCCCAGCCTGCAGGGACTGGAGAACCCTGCAGCTTTCATCATGTGCTTCTTGACCAGCTCAGAGCAAGCATTTCATCAGTTTGCATGTCTAAAGGTTTCTTGTAGCCCCAGTGTGTTCAAGTACCTTATGGACATGGAACAGCGACAGCCTGTGTGTTGTATCGACAGGGTTCAGAGAGCAAAATAAGTTGGTGGGGTTTTTTTCCCCATCCTAAGGTTTAGACCATTGTTCTAAAACAGTGTCAGGTCCCATCTGGATGCCCTGGTGTGCACCTCTAACTGCTGTTGGTTGAGCTACATAGGTTTGGGAAGACAGCGTTGTCTGAGGAGGCTGAAGGCTTATTTCCTTGGCATACAGGAAAGGAAAATACGAGGAAGACAGACCTACCATTTCTATAACACGTTCTTTTTTGCACAAATCTCTTTGGTTGCCCCAAGCTTTCCAGTGATGAGGGCTCAGGTCACACTCAGGCAGGGCAGGCATTCAGGGACCCCTCCTCAGCTCTCCAAGCGCTACAGTGAACCCCCAAGACATGGGGTTTTGCTTTGACCCATTACACTCCACTTGGCTTCCTTCACATACAGTGCCAAGTGCTAGAGGCCTCCTGTGACTCCTTCCAGAAGCTGAGACCCTTTTTGGAAACGGCAAAGGACACAAAGAGGCTGTTTGGGATTGTCCACAGCCTCTTCCCATGACTGCCCTGAACTCTTGCACTGTACCATCCTCCCTTTCTGCCAGGGGCTGATTATCTCCACAACAGCCACTTCCAACTTCAACCCCCTACGACTTCAAGGCTAATACCAGACTGCCCATATCGGTCAGCTCAAAGCCTCCATTTCGTTGGTCTAGATGATCTCCAGGGCTGTTCTCCCCCGAGTCAAACCTTCTCCATCCCCTGGAGCTCCCACACCAGGGCCTGTCTGTAAAGCACTGAGGGCTAATCACCCTGAAACGAATCATTTCTGCTCCGAGAAAAACTCAGTCTCTGGCTCAGGGCAGACACAGTTCCTCCTTCCTGAGGGCACTCTGAAACGCTCTGTGTGCTGCCTAAACATGGCAAAGATTTTGTTACTGGGTTTGGTTTTTTTCCCTCCCTCCTTCTCACTGCCTACAGAGCCAAAGGGCCTGTTTGTTTTCCTGTTACTTATCAGAAAGGTTTATTTGCAATTGCTTGAGAGGGGGGAAAAAACCCCTCCGTAGCCACAGGCAGACAAGCTCAGTGCTCAGGAACATAATGGCTGTAGCCCACGGGCCCATATGCTCGCTGTCCTGTGAGGAGGAAGGGCAGCTCTGATCACATCCAGCTGCTCAGGATACAACTGATCAGGTATGGCTGAATGTCAAAGAACCCAGGGTCGGGTTGACTGGGGGTTATGGCAGTGAGGGGAATCGGCAAGAAGCTATTTAAAGTGTGTTGTAGAACCGGGAATTTTCCTGTTTGGAGATGTCAGGGCTGCAAACGCAGACACATATACAGTCCCCCTGCAGGGAGGGAGGGAAGGAGGAGGTTGTATTTTCCCTGTCAGCTGCTATAGCATCCTCTGAGCTTCATGAGAGAGAGAACTAAGCTTTCATACTGCACTGAATAATTCCTGCATTTTTAGGTTCCTATTTCCTCCTCCCCGATGAATTAAGACCTCGGAATTCAGCTTGTTTGTTGTTGCTTTTGTTACTGAATATCCATGAAAAGCTCAATGTCCCTGGGAACTAATTAGGTATTAACCCTGCATTATTGCTGCATATCAGCCATGGAAACATGCCATTTGGCTAAATCTCCTTGAAATATGGAAATACTGAAGGATCAGGTGGAATTGCTAAAAAATAAAGTTAAAAAATAGGAAGATTTCTGGTACAGGGAAGGAAAGGGGGGAACATTTCAAGCAAAAGCAACTACATAGTATTCTTAACTACAATTTCTATCACGTTGTAAACAGAACTACCAGATAGGAACAGATCCGTCTGCAGAAGAACAATGGGGTCTCAGCTATCACTAGGAATTGTGTCTGGAGAGATGCGGATGAGGTTGGGAGCTATAGGGGATCTATTCTAGGCTAACTTCATCTGCTTTATTTGTTTTGTTCTTAGCACCTTACCACATCCCCAACGTTTTGAGCAAAATACTTTTGGAAGACCACTTCAACCAGATCACATCTTCAAAGACCTGAGCCTTCAATGATGGCAGGCAATAAATTCGTCTTTTGGAGTACCTTCTTACTTCTATGCACTGCAACCTTTCCCAGTACACTATTGTCTGACAGAAGCACAGACCACTAATGGCATGATATGAGTAAGCATGTACGTATCTATATTTTATTACTCCAGCCATTTCAGGAATTTGCAGATAATTAACTCTGAATACTTATTCATCTATTTTCCCTCAAAAAGCTTCCCATTTGACTTAAAACCCTTATTTGTGGTCCAAGCAGCAGCACACTTAATCAGACTGAACAGGGCCAGAGAGCAGCTTTGAAGAGGCCTTAAAATACCTGAAGACTCTAAAACCAAGTTGTTGGAAATAGGATTGCTCTCATCCAGCCTCTCCTTGCCACAATAAGCTACACGCTCCTCTCCAATGCCTTAGGACAGACAGCAGAGCTCCTGAGCCCTCCACTGACAGGGCATACAGCACCCTCAAACCTGAACGTTTCCACAACACTGTGTCAGCCTAGACAAACACTGACTCAAGTCAACACATCGCTGAACCAAAATATTTTGATTTGATAAAACAAACTCAACAACTGTTTAGACTTTGGCTGACCAGACTCACAATGGAGGTTTCCTTTTCAACTTCCCTATATATTCTCATCTCTGCCACCATGCAGCTAGGTGACCACAGCCAAACCTATTCCCTTCTCCTTTCCCCCGAATCCCCTCCTTGCCCATTCAGATGGCCAGATGCCCTGGATCATCTCCCACTGCACACTTGCATGGAGCCAACACAACAGGACTGTAGACTTCTTCAGGAAACCCGACACATGGCTATAATGAAAATTTATTATTGTAGTTTTGCTTTCAAGTTGTTGCACAAGCACTTCCCACAAACCCAGTATAGAAGTGAAAAGCCTCGTTTCAATTGTTAATGGGTTTTACAGAATTCAGTGGTCCTCCCAAACACATCCTTGTCTCCCTATTACAATAAAATAACCCTGCCTCTGATCACAGCTACACTCAGCCTCCAACTCCCCTTGCACAAAACAGACTCTTGAGTGCTTAGTGAGAGGTCTCTTCTCACATCTAATTAAAGCCAGATAGAATCAATTAAAGCAAAAAGGATGGGGTCTGCTGAGATGACAGAAGGCATTTGGGGCAAAATCTCACAGCTGAATGCAGGAGAGATGCCATTGCCCAGGCTTTCTTGTTCATTCATGAAAGCTGGAACCCAACAACATCTCTCCAGATGACTCAAGATTGCCAGCCTTAATTTTTTTTGCAGTGGTTCATGGTGCAAGATTGAAGTTAGAGACAGATCAAAGAGGATATGAACATAGGAAATTATCAGGAGGGACTCTTTTAGTAGATAGGAGAGAGAAGAATAATGGCTACACTTCTCTCCACTAGTCAGAGATGACTAATTCCTGTGGGGACCCTTAGAAAACAAAAACAAACCCAGATTTTGTACATTGGCAAAAACCTCACAGATGAACATACCACTCCTCCTTCTTAAGACTCATTCTCCACCTTATACTCCTCCGCAACCACCACCCCAGGATCTACTCCATATATTTACACCTATTCCTATAGCTCCTCAGAAACACCCACTGTACCCATTCCTGTCTTTGTCCTCTGGTGACCCAAGACCATTCCCTTGTGCCTTCCTGAAGCCAACCCCGTTTGCCGAGGGGAATGGTAGAGCACTGCAGCCCGTACCCTCAGTAACAGATGTTGGCTTTGTAACTTTAACCCCTCTTCAAGCCATCCCCCTCCCTCCCTCCTCATCCAGCATCTTCAGCCTACATGCCATCCAATTTGTTACCTACCAGGTCAGGGTCCCGCTGGGTGCCATACATCTCTCAGCTTGAGGCACTTAGTTTCAAATTTTTTCTCCCACTAAACAAGATGTTGGAACAGAGAAAATAAGGCAAAGAAATTGGCTTGAGAGAGGGACTGATACAGGCCCTGTCTGGTGGAGGAGGATTTTTCTTTGCTCCACACACCAATTCTCCAATGTCCTGGTAACAGGCACAGATTTCCAGCGGGACAAATGCCTCTGCAGGCTCCTGAGATCTTCAGCTTCCACTGGGAGCAAGTAAGCAGCATTTGCTCTTATGAGTTTGCCTTGCTGGGCTGATCTGTGGTGTGAACATGCTCTAATTAGTCATTTAACTTAAGATCTAAGACTCCCAAGAGAAGATTTCAAAGGGGAATCAGAGCTCTTCAGACCAAAATTATCAACCGCCTAATGCAATTGTGCTGCATTCTCCTTTTCATGATCTCTCTCTCTCTCCATTTGACTATCTACTAAAAATAGGTGGTATGAATACTTCCATCTCTTTGCTAAACCATGGCTTGTGTAGCCTCCCCTGAAGTCACCTGGGTAAATTCACATTACATCCTCTTCTGGATTTGGGCTGGGGAAAGGAAGGTGTCTCTTTCAAGAATGTGAAGCTGGTGCCTTCAAGGGCATCATGGCATCCTCTGTGCTGAGCTTGGAACGTGGTAAGAGCATTTTAGCTGGTTTGGCCCCAAGAACTGAGGATGGCTCTCTGGATCCAGACTGAGGCTGAATATGAGACAGTGCCTGTAGCTTAGCTGCACAGAGGAGCTTCTGCACAGGTGCAGGGGAGAGTATCACAGCCTGAAGTAGGTGTTGATGAGATTTGAGCCCCTCCTGTGTTAGTCAAGATTTGAGAGCAAGTGTTCTGGGTGCTCGAACAGTGTCATAGTTGAGGTACCTGGTGAGGCAATCTGAATCCTGCTAGAAGGAGGATTTTTTTTTTTCCTCCCAGGATTTTCTCCTGCAGAGTCACATAACATTCAGAAGATGATCCACTATATGACAGTGCAGTCTCACTAGACAAGAAGAGTCTTCACAAGGCTACAAGTCCCCTCTCAGCAGCAAATCATGGGAGGAAAGGGTTAGTATGAGGCCCACTAGTACTAGCGGGGACCCTTTATAACTCCTTAAAGAACACGCGGCTCCCTATCCATGCACACTGGCAAATACTGAACTCATTCGCAGAATTGCCTCCCACTGTTTTGCACAAGGCCGAGTGAGGAAGCCGCCCCCTCCCCAGGCCGAGCCCCCCCTTGCCAAGGCCCAGCCCTTCACCCAGGACCATGGACAGCAGTTCCCCCTGCCAGGCCTGCAACACGCCCGCTTGCCAGCTCTCGCCGTTAACACGGCTCTTACAGAAGTACATAACAGATTTCATCAGGAGGCTTGGCTTTCTTAGTTACCCTAGCCTACAAGTTGAAAACACTCACATAAAGTATCACGAACCAATTCTGTCCATCCCGAGTGCTGGAGTTCTTCAGTGAGTGCACCTCACTCCAAGGAATGCCATCGTCTCTGCTGAGTTCTGGTGAACACCTCAGTCAGAACAGTGCAGAGAACTTTAAATCTCTCTGCTCTGTTGTAAACAGAAGCCTGTTCCCCAGCCCATGTCCTGATAAAACCACTAGGATGTAATGACAGCACGCAGAGGAACACCTATGAACCTCCCTTTCAGCATCCCCTGTTAAGCGGCCCCTGGCTTCCAAGACACACTTAAAGGACTTCTGTGCCAAGTTGTTACACATCCACATACTCCGTATCTCCACTTATGCCATATGAATTCACCAAACAAGCAAGAGACAGCATGATGGCATCTCATTTTATGAGGTGCCAATGCTATTTTACACAACTGAATTTACAACCGCGCCACACTGGGTGTATATACATCACTGGGTATATACATCCTCCCAGGAGGAAAGAAGAAACAGCCCGTTCATCTCTGCCATAGTACTGCTGCAAATGATTTTAAATACCAATGACAGTATATCAAGAACTAATGATTAATTCCCTTACATTTCCAATTCTACACAGTTGCCTCAAAATAAGTGGACCATCAGCCAAGTTTAGCTAGCTATCAGCAGTCACTTTTACTTTGACAAGGAGCACATCACTAAGACACTACAAGACCAGTACTCCTATAAGGCGTCTTCATTCTCACTTAGCATCCGAAGTTCAACTTGGAAGATAAGGAAAACGAGAGAAACGGCTAGTGACAGTAAGCCTCGATAGGGTCATGGGCTTTGCAACAGCTTCAATATGCAGGCGGGTGAAAACATCACTCTCAAAGTAAAGGGACAGAGGAAGGAAATAAAGAAGGGGAAGGGGGAGAGGAAAGAAAAAGGAAAGGTTGATGGACAGTTGGACTTGTTGAGGGTGAAATCAATTAAACTGCATCAAATCCAGAATTCATGCTTTTTCAAAGTGACAAATATGTGCTGGAAACTGAGAAAGACGAGGGGAAAATAATGTCTTTGACCTCCCGGAGACCGGCTGTTCCTTCCGTCAGAGGAGCCAAAAGTGAAGTGAGATGCGTTCATGATAAATTGTAACAGCCAGGCAGTCACCTTAAAGAACGAGGTGAAAAGGTTACAGAAGGGACCCAAAATGCGAAGAATTCAACCAAACATCAAGATAAATCAACTCAGGCCCTTGTGTATGCATACCCAGCCTTCACAGAGCTGCTGCGGCTCATGTCAATTTGTTAGCCTTAAAGTGTAAGGGACACACACACACATCTTGTTTACAAGAGCTTTTGAAAACATCATTACAAGGGACTGACTCACTTCAGCCTTCCAAAGTTAAGAGACACAGTGACCATGCTACCTGCCATCTTATTTATGGAAACTGTTAGACAATTAGAGCATTTCTGATGCACACAAATATCACCAGCAATCCTGTGTTCAGCTCAATTCAGTTGTGTGTTAGGAGAAAGCTTTCAAAGAGCTAGACACCTCTCTCCCACTAAAGCAAATGTAAAATATTCACACCTCTGAAAGTTTCAGAGTCTTAGTATATCTTATTTTCTCTTGGACTTGGATATATTTTTCTGGTTTTGAGCTTCAAAGCACTGTACAAATATTTGTCTGGATGCTTCCACTGGCATGGTAACTTTGGACCTTTTCCTTTACTGACAAGCAGAAAATATTAACTCTGATGATTACTCTCATGCAGAATAGCTGAATGCAAAGCTAAACTATAAAAAATCCAGCAGGCATACAATATCTACTAATAAAATCTTTGAAACATCCCTCTAAACATTGTGCCCTGCTGGGAACATATGAATTTTCAACCCATTAGGTGTCCAAGCAAACATCTCAAACCAAGGTGAAACTGAACTCAAGATTAAAAAAGTGATGCAACCCCCTTGACAGTGGTGTTTTGCACACAAGGGAAGACTTCACAAGTGTACACAGAGTCATTTTGGTCAAAGCTCTCCTCCTGGATCAATTCTAGTAAAAAGCTTCCCCAGCGTTGCAGCCAATGGTTTCTGTGAACTGTAACAAGCCAAAGCAGCATTTGAGGGAACATTTACTGCGGTTCCGCCCATTTGTGCACTGCGGCAGGTACACCCAATGCACCTCCCATTCCACTGCTCACACTCTGACTTCAAACTGACTCCCCACTTTAGCCCATCAAGTTTTCAAAAACTAGATGTTTGTGATACTTGGTCCTTCTTAAACTATTAGCACAAAGCAATGGACATTACCCCAAGGTCTTCAAGTAAGAGTTGCCCAAGACTTTCTGACTACTTACAACAACACCAGATTGACCTTTGAAGAAGTTACTGAAGAAAACATGTGCCTCTCCTTTCCCGAGCTAATGCCAGCACCAAAGGGACTATACAAAGTAGTTCACAACAGTTCAGATACGAGCAGTGAAGCCTGTTCACACTGCTGGGTGTTGTGCAGATGGTGCAGGGTCAGGGTAGCCCTAAGCACGGGAGTTACAGGAGATTCCAAACTGCAGCACGGAATTTCTCATGCCTCGGATCCCAGCCGGCATTGAGAGCTTATTGCTGCAAATGCTTGCACCAAGGGGAAGGAAGTTCGCATTGATGTTGTCGCTGCAAGGAAGCTCCGCTATCAAGTCCTAGCTGGCATCCTCACAGCTCTGCCTTCAGAAAGCACTGGTGATCATCTTCCCAACTCCTCCTGACACAGACGCCCACCCCACTGTTGTTGCATTCTTCTTCAGGACAACCTTCTCTGGAAGGTCCCTTCCCCGAAACAGCATGATTCTCTCAGGGAGACACGAGTTCACATCAACAAATTCTTCCCGACACTGCCCTGAAGCACTTTCGCTATGATCAGCTATTCAGAGTGATGGGACACACTAGTTAGATCTCTCTGTGTGTTTATCAATCCCTTCTCAGCCATTTTCCTCTGTAAATCCGTCAAATCTTTTTCTTCAAGCTCTGTGGGAACAGTTAGGAGCTATCTCCTCAGAGGTGCCTGACCTGCCACTTGGATTTCATCCCCCTCCTGAAGAAGTTAGATGTCAGCAGTCAGAGGACTGGTCTGCACAATGCAGATGCAGCAGCGCGACCCCCAGTACCCTGGGAGTGATGGGGTCCTTATGACAGACCCTTACAAAATCCCTTGTCCCTGTGCAGGGGATTGGGAGGAGCCCTCAACCTGGGACAGAGAAGGAAGAAGGGAAAAAGCCCAGAGATGAAGTCAAAGGTGTAAAAAGTCTGTAACACCCCAAACCAGACACAAACGACTTGTTCTGAGCTGAGTCAGGGCAGGAATGAAGCTGTTCCACAGGAACACCGGACCTTACAGGATTGTAAGGACACAGGACTTAAAAGCATATTGGACTTAACACATATATCGGCATTTCAAGTCTCTACTGCAATGACTCTTAAGCAACATAGTGCAAGACATTTAAACGGTATCAAAGGAGGAAAAGCAACTGTCACAACCCTGTGATGAACGTAAATGAGGCCACATACCATCCCCAATAGATTTGGATGCTACAAGTTTCTTTTTATTCTCTCAGGGAATTTGCTGCCCGAAGAGTCATACATCTTCCCTTTTAAATAGGGAGTATCAGACAGTCTGCCTTATATTGATGCTTGCAACCTTCATGGATGGCAGTGAATTGCCAGCCAGTCTAAATCTGCATAGATGCTGTCCTATGAAACTACACTATGTAGCTTATATGCAGTTTGATTGTGCAGATCTAGGTCAGCATCCTCCATCCTGACAAACGTCAAATGAGAATGCTTACTTCTCCTTTCACACTTGTCATCAGCTGAGCTGGTTATCATCCCCATTTTGCAGTCAGGGGAATGAAGCACAAAGCAGTGAAGCGACTTGGCTGAGGACACTTTGCAGGCCGGTGCCCGATTTGGGAATCAAGCCCATGTAAGCAAGCTCCAGGTCCTCCACACTGCCAACCAGGACAACATCATGCTCATAAGACTAACTCGCAATGCTTTTGGGAAGATATGCTTGGTGAAGGGTTGACAAAATCTGTAGATATCACCAGCTACATTTTCTCAATCATCTACCTGATGAGTTTACCACAGAGTTTCAGGTGGCACGTACAGCATTGCCCCTAGTGACAGACAGATCAAAGTTTAGGACAATCCCCGGTGTCTCCCATCAAGCTACCTATTCCTTGCTTGCTCACCAGCCAGAATAAGCACTCAGGGTTTTGGATCCTTTCTTTTAAGCCCTGCGGAACAGGGCAGGAATCTCACAAAACCACCCTTCGTGCTCTATTTCATCAAACGTGCGGGATGCAAGCATAGAGACAAACATGAGATTATATATATGAAACCAACAGAACATTTTACCATCCAAAAAAAGGGGTTCTGTCACTATGATTGAATAGCTTCTGCTCCTGCTTCTGATGTCTGATGTCAGAAGGGGCAGATGAGAAAGGACCACGTGGCAGAAACAAACAGCTTCACAAAAGAGAGTCTGGTAACTAGTAACCAGACAGCTCCCTATCAGGCACAGCCACAAGGAAGAAAAAAGGTTCCCAAGAGCCAGACAGTAATTGTTATTCTTTTAGGACTGAATTTGTTTGTTTGTCCAAAAATATTTGCCATCTGAACATCAGCATTTTTATTTATTTTGGTTTTGGAGTTTTTGTTGACTTTTACTAAATTGCTTTCGTTCATTGCATGAAATCTCCCATCTATGCAGGGTTTCAGTTATTTTTTCCCCCATCTCTTCTAAATTTTTTTTTCTGTTTTTGTGGATTTTGAAGTAATTTGGTGCGGAAATATTTTGGATGAATTTGGAATGGAGATGAAGCTTTTAATTTTTTAAGGAAGAAAGAAAGAAAGTCTTTAAGCTACTGTTTCATTACTGCTCATTATAAAAATGAATAAAATTCACCCAGCAGTCCCAAGTCATCGCCTCTCCGGCCTGATCTCAAAGAGGCTTCTTGCCCACATGCCTCAAGACGGCTTACTGCAGAAGCTGCTGCTTTGCTCTAGACTCAAAGAGATTTAAGCCTAAGACACCCTTAAGCTCTCACTTTTCTCCACCCTGTGCGATTCCTGCCTCATGCCTTGTTTAAGCACAGAATAGCTATTTGCGGTGGGATGCAAGCCATGCTAGGGTGCCTGTGCGGTCCTGACACGGTACTATGCTACTGATACAACACCGTACTGGTGACTTTTGCTGCATTTGTTGCCTTTTGAGCACAGACTAGCTAGAAGATCACATCAATCTTCAACTGTGCCCTTGGCCCCTTCCACTGCAAGGAGTAGCTTGAGCACAGCATTCATCTCTGAAGGATCTGGAGATCTCTGTACGTTGTCAGCCCAACACCCAGAACAGGCTTTCAGCCAACGCATCACAGAAGGGGCAAATCCAGTTCCTCCTGGAAATCCCCATATGCAATGTTTGCTGTTGATACCAAGACCTGATCTTAACATGTGACCCCAAAGCAACACAGAGGAACAGGTGACAGGTTTTAGCATGGGATTGTCTTTCCCGATCACCAAGCATTCTGCATTAAGTTAAATCCATCACCAACTAAAACAAGGCCATTTCCTCCTAACGTAAATCCTAAAATTACTGGTGGGGAAGGGAATTCAGTAAAAGTGCTACAACACTGTGCCATGCACATAATTCAGCTGCTTTAATTCACAGCTTTCCAACCTTTGGAAACCTTGACTTGCATAGATTTGTGAAGGACCTGAAGCTTTAACCCTCGTCTTCTTCCCTCTGGTACAACTTCCTACACTAACCCTCTGGGATATTAAATCTTCCACTTGCCATTTTCGCCTAGGCAGAGAGGATATGAATTTCATAACTCCTCAAGCTGAGCTGCCATCAAGAGCCATGAAATACGACAGGAAACCAACAGCATGGACTCGCGAGCACTCCATGCACAGCCACCCGAGCCGCAGGGCTGGACAAGCTATTAACTACAGCACATGGTGCAGCTGCCTGGAGCACAGAGGTCCGGGGGGGTGTAAGGAAGGGCACGCTTACGCTTGATCAAACCAGAGAAGGATCAAGTCAGAGCAGGACAGAGTCAACACCTGGGTCAAGGTTGGACATGCACAAGAAAACCTGTGCGTAGCAAAGAGTTACTCTTTACATTTGTCTGACTTCTGAGGTTACGAAGGTACTGGGCTGACAGCTTCAAAAGGCTGGGGGAGGAGACAAACCCTTAATTTAGGCATATAACAGCTACAGAAGTAAACCACTGCATATTTCCTACTTGAACTTGTGCCTCTGCTATAACCAAGGGGATGCAAACTGGCGAAGGAACAGGAGCTAGCTAGTCTCGCCTTCCTCACCAAGAGCTCTGCCAACTCAGATATTTTTCCAGAAACTCACAGGTCAAAGCCCAGCATGGATCACAGCAGTGACGAAGTGTTTCCAATGAAAACAATCTGGCAGTGGAAGAGCCTTCCTTCCAGAGGAGACTAGCATGGCAATCCAGCACCTCACCACCCTGAGGGCACACTGCAAAGCTTTCTGCCTTCTAAAGACTATTTCGTTACGAGTAAGAAGTTTGTGCAGATACCCCCTCCTACCCCAAAGGACTGCATTTAGCCCCTCCTTTCAGTATATTCAACATCAATTAAATAAAAAACCAAACATTTTTACTAAGCTAAACCAGTATCACACTTTACCCTTACCACAGTTTTTACCCCCCAAAATAAGAGCTGTATAGTTAAAGAAATCCAGAAGGAATTCAATAGTGCTGTCAGACAGTGGACTTCTGCAGATGATATGAAGCCCTAAGATGGACAGGATAGCATAGTGCTTCCCCTGTACAGTTGGAAACCAAGAAGGAGATACTTGCAGGGGGTTGTAGAGTTTATAAGACAAACGCATCTGACCACTGTGGCCTACTAGACCTTGGCTATCCAAGGCATGCCCCAACAACTGGAATAACGAATAACTGGGGAAGCCCCTTCATGCTTGTGTAGAAGCCTAGGTCATGCAGAAGGGAGAAACCAGTGCAAGGTTTTCTGCCACACAGAGCACATAAGGCAAGCATACCTGAAAGTGCGCGTGGGAAGAAGGTGTTAAGGAACAGCTACATGAGGTCTTACACAACACGTACAGACGATATTCACAATATACTGCAAATCAACTGCTGCAAGGCATCTAGAAAGCCCTTAGTAACACAGACACAGCCTTCTCTTCCAAATCAGGGTTCACCTGCACAAAGGACACTCAGCAGCACTACAGCAATCCACGTGTTCATGCCACACAACACAGAGTGAGAACATTCCTTAAACAACCCATATCAAAAGCTTTTTTGGCTGAAACAATAACAGCAATGTTTTTGCTGTCATAAAGATCCTAGCACTAAAACTGATACATGTACTTAGTTAAGGAGAAAGAACTAGGAAAAAAGAGAGACCAGTTGTTCCCTGTACCACAGCCTACAGTCCAATTACTGCTCTCCAGTCAGTCTGAGCAACATTATAATCGGCTCTCCACCTGAGCATGATTTGGTCAACTACCAAAAGAATCTCATCACTTAAAGTAATTTTTGAGACTTCAGGTCTAACATACAGGCTTCAGCATATCTGGCTTCTCTTCACCCAAGAAAACATTTACCCATGCTCCACATTTGGTCAGAAAACCAAGCAAACAGCCAACTTCCAAACAACAACAAAAAGCTCCACATAGACAAAACAGCTCCTTATGCACCTTCTCTTCAGCTATGCTCCAACCAGAATCAGGTGCACATCTTTCAATACTCACAAGCTACCAAGCTTCAATATTTTTCTGAAGAGAAGTTTCTCAAAGGAGTGAGCTAGTTCTTAATACACCCGCTGCCCAATCCACCTGGGAAACTTGTAACACCTCTCTAATAAGGCACCACTCTGCAATCCTGCTACCCGCTACCTACATTTCCTCTTCTATCAGTCTCCGCATACCATATTCCAAACTCCACATAAAGTTCTCTTACTTACAGTCAGGAGCAGATGGCACGTTTCCTTCCATCGCTTCCGGTCACCCCTATTTCCCTGGGATCCTTTGCAGTAAAGGCAGCTCTGAAGCAGGCAGTGTGTCTCAGCCAGTCGCTCAGCAGACTTCAGTAAAAGCAGCCTCATCCCACAGTGAGTTTTCCTCACAACACAGGAAACACTTTTCTCATCCTTTAAGGAGACTTGTATGCTTCCCACTTGCAATATTACCTACAGACTGAGAACAATAAGGAGTTCAACTTCTTTTCCTCTTCTCAAGACAGCATAGACACCAGGTAACACACTCCAGTTACAGAACGATAGGATTTGAGTCCCAGCATATAACTACTGAAATTGAATCCTCCATGTGAGCTGCAAAGGGAAAATCCAAAAGCAGCCACAGGCTCACAAAAGAGAGCAGGGGTGAGGGCCTGAGCTTAAATGCAGCTCCTGGACCACCAAGCAGGGGCTGTGGTGGGAGCCCAGGTGAGGCCGCTCAGGGTGATAAGGGTCTATTGGTGCACTCAGGCCCTGGCAATTTTTTCTTAATTGCTGCCAAGAGAAGACACCTGGACATGACCAGGGAACTTCTATCTAGAGAAATGTCTAGATTTCTGTAAGGGGATTTCACTCTTGGAACATCAGAGTAAAAGAAATGCATTGCCTGTCACTCAAAAGCCAGATTAGCTGGTTGTCTTCCAAAAGCATAGGCTCCTGATCAACTTCCATTGCTACCCAGGAGTTCAAACCAGGTAACTATACCAAGTTTAAACTTGATGAAGCCTATGCATTGGCACAGCTGCTGAGGACGTAACATAATTCTGCCCCTGAAAGATTCTGACTGCTCTTCCTTATAGTCAAAATGACGTTTGACACTTTGCAGAGGCAAAATGGACCAAAACTGGGGCTGGCAAAACCACCGGACAGATGGCACTTGTGTGAAACTCTCCCAGACCACAGTATAAAACCAAAGGGGAGCCAAGTCCAGAAGGACAAGGAGTACAAGAGCCAGTGATTTGTGTTCCTCACCGAGGTGACAGCTCTCTAAAACCACCCTCAAATGGCTCAGCCTGGCTGGGATACCATGCCCCATCTGGGCTGGAAGCTCTCCTTTCTTCCACTTGCTGTTTGCTTTTTCTCAACCCTCTGGAGTCCCTTGAGTTCAGGAGGTGAGCTAAGCATACGAGTAAATGGAATTTTTATGACAGTACTTTCTTTTCCTTCGTACCCTCCTTTTCCCCTTACCCATTCCTGCACCCTGCCATCAGCTGTCTGCAGACAACTCCTTGGCACTTCGTACTTCTCCTCGCTGTCTCTTCCAGGCCACCAGTAGCATCCTCCCCCCCACCCCCCAACCCTGCTGCCTGCAGTGGCAGCATTTCTGCACCAAGAAGATAATAAATACATCAAGCCTGTCAAAGTCGCATTGTTTTGGTTGGAGAGAGGTGCCCCCCTGCCGGGTGCGATTACTTCCCACCGTGATGTAGGGCTTTCCTCTTACCGACAGCTCTCCAACAGGGAGTAATCGGTGTCCAACTGAGAGGAGCAGGCAGCTAACGTTGCTAAATGGTACTTAGGACTGACAAGGGCAAGGAGGAGGGAAAAGGAGCTTAGCCTTGCTCACACACAGCCCTTCTCTTTCTGGTGCAGCATGCTGACAGAGAGACAAACTGGATCTCCTTGCTGGCCCTGCCTGGGATTTCCCAGGCAGGGGGTGGCAATGAGAAACGGGAAACTAATATTCCTGCTTGAGTCTCAGGGCAAGTGTCAGCCTTCATGCTACACCAGCATGACACCTGGAACCAGCAGCTCTTGGTGCCTAAATGTATTAGTCAATGTGAAATCAAGAAAGCAAAGACGTGGAGAAGGCCAGAGGAGACTGTTTCCCTCTGCCCTTGGGTACAGGGCTTTTTCTAGAGGCCAGGCCCTTTACAGCCTCCAAGCAGCAAATGCTCTGGCAAAGACTCGCCCTGAGACGCACTCCCAACACATCATGGATTTCTGGGACAAGAGCTAGCAGGGAAGTGGCATTCACTTTGGAAAGGGATTTCCCATGGAAAAATTAAAAAAGCAAGAGTTTGGCTCGTTTGCATTTCGCAAATGTCTAGGATTGTCAGTAGGCTCTGAGACATGAGGGTAAACTGAAGGGCAGCCGTTTTCTCACCCTCCAGATCATCGACTCACCTCAGAAACCTGTCATCATTATGCTGTTAGTTTTGACTATGCCAGATAAATTAGCCTTGCATTCTTGGCTTTTTTAATTCAAGAAATAGAAAAGAGTAAAATGATCACTGAGACACTGCGATGAGACTAAGCAGTATTATAATGAGTCATCTGGAGTTTCTTCACCTCTAGACCGGCCTCTTCAGAGACACTTAAGGGAATCAATTGCCCGTATCCCACTAAAATCCTCTCTGAATGTGGTTCATGAAGCTTTAAGTCCCTTTCCCACCCCCACAACCTCCACCCCTCACCTCTGAAGTCTCTCTAGTCCATTATTCTTGAGGTTGATTTGTGAACAATGTGTCCACTTTCTGTACTGCCTAACGAGATGTTCCTGTCCCTGAATATGATATCTGCTGCACACTTAATGGAAAAAAATAGCTATTCTTATCATTGGTGGTTCAGATGAGTTTCTTGGCAGTGAGGGTGGTACAGTTATGTGGACGATCAAACAAGCCAGTGATTATTGCCAATGCATTTTTGAGGAAATCGTTGCTGTTTAAACTCTAATCACAACAATACCTCATTTAAAAGCATAAAAGCTTTCACTCAGCAGACCTACCTTTTTTTTTTTTAATAGCTAGACAATTAAATAAATCTCCTGACACTTAACCATCATTTACCCAACAGTCAGAAAATGGATTCAATGCCTTTGCATTAGTTAGATTAGGATATTAAAGCAAAACCTGACCAAGTACAAGCAGGCGAAGGAAGATCTTTGAGGAGTCTGTGCTGCACCACAAGTATATAGCATGGCATCTTTTGGAGGGGGTAGAGGGATATTTTTTTTTTTTTCTTCCCTTACTCAGACACCAAGATAGTTCTTAGCATTATTGTGCTTCATAGGTTTTAACACTCTTGGGAAAACAAGATAGTTGTTCCCCCTATTATAAAGCTGGAAACTGAACTACAGCACAGATGAAGCCACCTTGAAGTTCTGCGTCTGAACTAGGAATTGAGTCTGGATGTGGTGCACTGTACAAAAAGTAACCTTTCTACACTTAACCCTGATCCAAGCTCTATTTTGTTAGCATTTCCGTTAAAACTGATACTTGGAAACTTCAGTGCAAGCCTGGATTAAGTGGATTAGAGCTCAGCAGGCAAAAAAGTCTGGGATCTAGTGCATTTTTGCTGGTATCCTCGGAAAGGCTGCATTATCTTAAAACACAGCCCCCAAATTAACATTGAAGCAACCGTGACTGACCCTGCACTGGTATGAACATCAGCCATTGACAGATGATAGACCTTTTATTATCTGTGATCCCAGTGGTACTCTTAACTCCTGGCTCTTCCTAGCACTTCTCCCTCATTAGGTTCCTCATGTGAAGAGCATGTTCTTCAGATACCATTATTCAGAAGCTGATGCTAAATAACTCCTAAATTTATTACCTTCTGCCAGCTGTCAGCTACCAGCAACTGTAAAGGGAGTGCCTTTCTCCTTTTCAGGTAACAACAGCGATGATATAAAATTCTTGTCTTCCAAGCAGTGTTTGAGTTTGACATGTATTGTTATATATTCATTAACCTATGCTGAATTTCACGGTCTCCTTTATAATATACTGTTCAGAAAAAAAATAAACTGAAAGGAAGGCAATTGATCCAGTCTTATTCCAGACTCTAAATAACTGACAACTATATAGACAGTTAATTGTTTCCTGATCTCTGCTTACTCAATATTTCAAGAGTTCCCACAGATAAATTTTACAGAGACGGATCTTTGTTCTTACCTCCCTCTCAGCCCTCATTTGGGCAGAAAACAAATATCTCCACTTCATAAAGATGTTTATGGTGGGCTGGAAAGAGTTAAAACCTCATCTTCCACTCCTCCCTCTTTATTGTTTTAATTGGCTGTTCTGATGACCTGACCACCTCTTTGATACGCATCAAATGCCGGCCCGTGAAATACGGAGCATGTCAGCCTGCCGAACAAGGGTCAACCTGATTGTCAATAAGGCCATCAATCAGACCTGCCGGCATGATGGATCCAATCCAGACCAAAAGCCCCAGATGGAAATGAAACAGCCTTGCTGACGATAACACCGTGTGCCCTGTGCGGCCCGACAGCTCGCAGAAGGGTCACTGGCCCAGAGGCCAGAAAGCGGCAAACTTCAAACTGGAAAAAGGCAACAGTGAGCAAACAACAAAACCCCCAAAACCAACAAAAACCCCCTCTCAGCCAACCCAGCGGCGGTTCCAAATCAAAGCAGCTAAGTGAGGTGAGAGAGATGGGAGGACATGCAGGGAGTCAACAAGGGAGACAGTGGGGAGGTGCCCTTAAAGGGCAAAATTGCACGTCTCAACTGGTAGTACCTACCCTCCTGCTTCTCCTCCTGCGTATCCCCACAGGTGAAGAGTGACACCACCACAAATGAACCCCACCACAGATGAACACTACAGTTGCACAAACATGCTTTCCACAATGAAGTGAATTAGGGAATAGATCTAAGGTAAAACCAACCATAATTCCTTGCTCAGATTTTTGGGGACTTCATCATGGAGCTGTAAGAACGTCTGTGCTACCAAGGGAGGAGAAAGCATGGGAAAGCAGCCTCTAAAGACAGGTGGAAAAGTGGAAATATCCTCTTCTGGTGAGAATACTGGCTTCCATTGGCCTCAACAATTTATGAAATCACTGCTTAACATGCTCCATATGATGGCTGCACTAGCTCTAGCAATGGCTTGTTTCTCTTTGTACAGGCACCATGACCGCAAGCTACTCAAGATCCTCTGCTTATGAATGGGGCATAAAGTAGGGGTGATAGTCCACATAACTCTGCAATAGGAAGCAGTTCTAAGATGCCAGTCACTTCAGAAGCAGGATTTTCTGAAGATGAAACAACTTCTGAAACACATGAGCACATCACAGACAGTGGGGAAAATAATTCAAACCAAGAGTGTCCTCTTGCAAAACTGAGGAAAGACAGCTTCTTTCCAATGAGAAACTAAACGGGATAGAAAGGCATAAGACACTACCTATCTTGAGTGTTCTGGCTCCATCAGCCCTTCTATGAAGGGATAAGGTCTGAATCCTCAACAGCTACAAGGTGCATCTGCAAGGGCAGAAATCTCAAGACAAAGCCTCTAACCTCACCAATTCACACAGACAGCACATGCACCCCTGCACACCAACGTGCCCACAGACATTACAAACACACAGAAACACAACAGCGTCCACCCGTGATATATGGGCTATTTTGAAATGCAGGAGCCTGGATCCAAGATGGATAAAGCCAGAAAATGGCACTTAGCTTGGAGTACCATCCCTACTGCTGTTCCTGAGAACCTGCTACACACATACATTCGCTAGCTGAAGTTCATCAGTGTCACACACACAGACCTCACCACAAACTTACACGGGTGTGCACATTTACATGTACACCCCCAACGTCAAGTCCCCTTTTTCCTGTTGCTGTGAAGACAAGGCAAGCGCTTGCTAAATGCTCCAAGCCAACTGCGTCGGTTCTCATGTGCCAGTTTCACACCCTCTGGCCTTCCACCCCTGCTCTCCGCTGCACCTCCTCGTGTCGCTGCTCACGTCTTGGAGCTCAGAGACTGCTGTGGGGCAAATATTTGCATGCTCTTGGGGGAGGAACACAGTGCACTGGCCTGCAGGGGCAGGCGGTCTGCATATTTATTCTGAAATAGCAAACACGGAAAGCAAAGAAGAGAAAAAGCCAGATAAGATAAAAGTGCGTTACCAGGTCTAACAACACAAAATCAACAACGACCACAGAAAAAAGTTACCTGCAAAGACCAGCAAATCCAACAGCAAGTGGTTCTGACAGAGGAGCCCTCTTGCAGGTTGGATCAGTCAGAAGATTGGTGAGACGAAGCTGTGTGTCTCTCGGACTGCCCAATATCAAGTCATTGTGAATCACTGTCTGTGTCTCAAGATGATTTACATAAAAAGAGGGTTTTGTGGTCTCTGTCCTGTCCATGTCACGAACCTATAACTGCAACCAGCACCTTCATAATACAGAACAGAACTAAAAGACTTTCCCACACATTATAAGATAAGATTCTTCCAGAACAAGCCATAGGCGAATATCTGACTGAAGAGTGGCATGAAACACTGCAGCAGTTAATTTCCAGTATGTCGTGGGACTGGACATTTCTTCCAGAAGATAGATTCACCCAGCTGTGAAGGTTTCCTCTGTCATTTAAGGAATATCCACATTTGCTGAAGTTTTAGTTCATGCATTTGATTAATTTATAAAGTGAAATGAAGTTTACTTGTTAGACAAACTGCATAATGATGAATCCAGAGGGAAAAAACAGAAAGGAGTTACTAGCGGAACCACATGTGAAAACCATATGGAAGGGTGTTCCATCAGCTTGGAACCAGATGGAAGAAAACATTGTCCCTGGACACTGTACAGAGTCCTACTGATAACGCATGATAAATCATTCACTGAGTGTAAGCAGGAGAGTGAACATCACCACATACCAAGCTGTGCAGGGACAACAGGACCACGAGCTGGAGGACATTAGATAAAAGGACGGCATTAAAAGCTCAGATGTTACCCCCTTGTGTAGATCTAATCTGAGCTATTATCAGCAGGGACAGCCAGAATAGCTGCAGAAACAAAAGCACAGCAGCAGGGTTTGAATGCACTGAAAAAACCCACAACTCAGCCAAGTTTGCAATAATGGGAAGCTGAACAGGGATACTGGAGAATTGTCTAGATATTCACCCCTACAAAGAAGGCATGAACTTAGTCTTGTACCCAAGCGCTAACTTCTTTTCTGTGTGACCTTCAACAAGTCATTTAAGGTCATCTGAAGTCAAAGGGCATCCTCCCATTCACTCCAAAGCACTGCTGCCTTTTCAACCATGCTGCATTTCCCAGGGAGCCTATAACCCTTCTTCCGTGCCCCTGCCTGTTTGACTCGAGGGTTCTCTGTGACAGCGTCTGTCTTCTCAGGAAGGACAACTGTTCCTGACACAAGAGGACTCCAGGTTTGACTGGGTCATAAGACAGGCCAGCAAAATACACATATATGACACTCAGAAGTAGGTTAGACAGAAGGTGGCTGTGCCTAACAACCAATAATTTATTTATAGTCATCAGCATCAAAAAGCACTGATGCCTGCAGTAGTCCTGCTTGAGATAAATGGCCCATTACATTGACGTGGAGCTGCAGATTTCAGATTGACAACTAGTTAAAGCTTTACATCCAGCTGAACTTTCCAATTCTGTTTACGGCCCGAAAGGTCCCGGTCATGACTCCTCTTCTCTTGCCAGTCTTTTCATTTCTTGTGTCACAGGGAATTTTTCTATCAGGGAGAGGGGAGCCTAATGATAAATATGACTACTTCATGCCCCCATGTGCACAATCATCTGTGGAAGCACCAAATGACTTCTTGCCCTAAGAAAGGACTGAGATCTCTCTTCCAAGTGCAGTGAATTTCTTTTTAATGGTACAAGCCTGCATTAACAGACCACAGAGCAGGATGGGTCATTGTGCACAGAGAGACACACGCGGACAAGAAAGCTGACCAAAACACATGTATGCAGGACCACCAAGGATGACCCTAAATTAGACCACCCAGTCACTTTGTCGGCCCTGTTTTGAGGAGCCAGAATCTCAGAGTGTAAAACAGTGTCCTCACTCGGGTTCCTTGGCCTGTGTTTTAGACCACTGCATATCTCCAGTGACTTCCTGCTACTGACCTCTTATAATAAATCATCCTAGCCAGCCTCCCTCCCACCTGGCAACATCCTGTTCCTTCCTCAAAAAAACCTCCCACTCACAATTCCAAGGTTTGATATCAATCTTAAATAAATGCCTCTTCGGACTCAGCTGCATTCCCTACGCCACCTTATCTCCTGCCTTTCTAGTACGGCTGCGGTTCAAGAAGCATATGCAGAAGCCTCTTAGGCATTTTTAGTTTTAATTCCACTCTTGTGCCCTCTTTCTTTTCCCCATATTTTCCTACAGTGAAGGAAAGTTACCTTCGGGAGAATGTACACTACAATATAGATGTGTGTTTACTGTGACTTCTGAAAGGGAAAAATGATAGCCCAAAAAAAGAGACAGTGCTGCAATTTTCTATATGAAATACAGTGAGAAGAGAATCCATGGAAGAGGTTCTGCTCCATCGTCTCCTTTGCTCTGGCTTCCCTCATTTCTCAGTTTAGGCGAAGGAAAACTCTGTCAACACATCTATCCATCAGAGTCCCTTCTTCAGCATCCAACAGTAGGGGACCAAGTGTCTTCACCTGACCTTTTCAACTCCCATCCAAAGTCCAGCTTGAACTAGGGTGTCTGAGTCAGGAAAGCACTGCCCTGCACTCCCTAGATCACCACTGCAGAAAGCATAGGCACCTACAGCAAGTAAGTCAGCCCAGGACAATGGGGCTTCTAATCACATCCTTCAGCTAAACAACTTAAGCTAAGTAGGATGATCCCAGGTCCTGACACTAGGTATGCCTCTGAAAGCCCATGGAGCAACTTGCAGCCAAAAGGAACCACATTACTACTTAATCCAGCAATGTTTCTTTAATTCTCTACATCTTTACACTTTGACAACCACAGTTAAGACTCACTCATGTTGGGCTTCGTTTAATTTTCACTCAGGAACTCTTTCTCCATTTCATTATTTCATCACTTCTGTAACCCTTCCTGTTAATGTATTTACCCCACCCTCATAACCTTATGCCTGGTGCCTTGCAGGTTCCAATCTTTCCAAAGAACGGGATCACTCAAAAGCAATGAGATTTGCCTGCTTACATTTCACATTTACAAGGTTGTATGTGATACTGGTGTTTATCTGCTTACACTCTTCTTTCTATCTTCCTTTGCTCTATCCTCGTCTTTCCTTGCCTTTACAGAGTACCAAAATGCCCCGAACATCTAACCAACTCTCTGGATTCCATGTCAATGAGGATCTCTTTCTCGCTTGAGAAGAACTCCTTGGGTCTCCCCAGACTCGCATCTCTTTTTTTCACATGTAAGTGTAACCGACTAATTCATTAGCAATTCACTTGATAATGAGTCAATGATCATCTTTAAGAAAAGCAGCAGCGAGCTAACAGATTTCCAAGTCTGAACAAAAAGCTGGAGAAGAAGCAAAGAAAACAGGCTTTAGTCAGAAAAACAAAGTGGGGTGAATAAAATGGCATGACGGTCTCCTAAAATGCCCTCAGAGTTTATAAAGTAATCTTATTCCGGCACACTCATCCCTCAGATGCCCTCCCTCTCCTTATCAACCAACTCACTCAACCATGTCACTGACATATGTACTTAGCAGCAGTTATCGTCAGTGGCACATAAATAAATGGCAGGTATCAAAGAATCAAGGTCGTCAACTCGTCATGAATATTTCAGAGAGAAGCAACATGAAAAGCTCGAGTGTCCCAGCCTCTCAGATTTCCAACAGAAGGAAAAAAACACAAACCGCGCACACACACACACTAGGTCTGCTGGCTCGGCCATCACATGCACGCAGTTCATTTCAAGGCAATACTACATATGTTACAAGACAATCTGTCACATTTTAAAAATATATAAATATATATTATCTATCTCCTCTGTATAATGTGCAAACTCTAAGCAGCTGGCAAGAGGGCAGTGGTGATTTAATGCAAGAAAACTGCGCTTTGCTGAAGGGGCCGGGGACTAGATAGCTTGGGTTGTAACAAGAAGCCTCTTTGACAAAGGCGCAGAGTGGCATCTTTTCACACAATTATATGTGGGTCACATTAACCTCTGCTGTGCAGGATTCCCTTGAGCTGCTTCTGTCTGCACATCGCTGCAAAGAAATCACAGCAGAAATTCCTCTCTCCCTCTCTTTCTTTTTCACAGCATTGGGCAGCGCAGTAAGAGGACGGAGAGGGAAAAGGGGTTCCCAGCTTGTCACCCAAAGACGCAGGCTGCTAGCATGAGTTTCCCAGTGAACTCGGCGGCAAACTCCACACTTCAGGGCCCAGCAGTTCCATTAATGAGATATGTTAATCAATGGACAGATCTGAGGTTTCAAGCTGTGTCAGTGCACTATAATATTTGCATATATGGCTATTCATAGCCAAAGCGACTTCGTTAAGTTTCACTTTCAGCATGTATGCCAAACACTGTTTGGAAACTATTTGAATTTTGTTCTGTGGATGGACATACAGATGGGCAGAAGGCAGACAGACGTTTTTTCACAGATTTTGGAGATACAAATTTTTTTCTGTCAAGTATAACTCAAATTTGCAAATGGAAATTTCATCAAAACCATCACAATCCATTAAACAAAGTAAACATTTCTTTAATCAAATCATTTAGGTATTCCATTGTTCTGGGTTTGCTTGGATTTTTAATGTTTGCAGGGAATTTATTTATCAGACAACTCAATTTCTGGGAGCGGGATTGCAAACTTTCAATGACATTAATTTCCCACTTTCTAGTACCTTGAAAGTTTGTTATTTTTACAGATTTTCTTTGCCTTTCCAGGCACCTCACCACCATCTTTATGTTTCACAGCAAACTGGATTCAGATGACAAGATCTTCTAAATTTGAGAAGTCATTGTGGAAACCCTGCTTTCATTTATATTAAAATGGGTTCTTTCTCAATGAACTCATTACGGAAATGAAGGAAACATTCCTTGCAGTGACAACTGATGCTTACACTGTGATTCAACTCCAATTATTTTGTTCATTCACACATTTTCAATACCAGTGGGCTGCAGGGTTTTGAACTTGGAAAACACAAGAAGCTGGAAAACCTTTGAAGATAGCTGCAGACTGTGAGGTAAGGACACAAACTGGAAGTGTCTGCCAAGACACCTAAAAGCGAAGATTAAGACCAACAATTTTAAAGGTATTTGAGTATTTTTCACATGTTGAGATCAGTTCCAGATCATGGTCTGATATTAAAAAGTACACTGTGGTATTACCAGAATTGCTAGCATAGAATAGTAATTGCTGCTCACCTTTCACCCTCCGTTGCTCATTTCCCCTCCATGCCAAAGTGCTCTTTTCACTCATTTGGGCCAGGAAAACTTTGTGTGACCAGGCGCTGAACCAGACAGAGGAACTTTTCCTGCTTTAAACAAACAAACAACAAACACATGAAACCTTTTCCCCCCCTGCCCCAAGTTGGATCGTTCCTCCCATCTGGTTCCCAACCACAGGAGTAGCTGTGCCAGCATAGCAGCAAGAACAAGAGGCCAGGAGACAACAATGTCTTAAACCAATGTTACCACCAAGCAATTTGTAATATCAAACCACAGGCTAAATCTCAACTAAAAGCTTTTCGTGTTCAGAGCAAACACCTCTATTAAGATTAATTAAGCAATTCACAGTGTTCAAAGCTGCAGTTTCAAAGGTAGTTTAAATCTTTATTTTAAACACTCACCCCTATAGCAAAAATGGCCTGAAAGAAACCAGATAGGAAGACCATTAATTCCAAGCTTCTGTAGAAGAGGTTTTGTGCGTATGTTTTGTTTAATACAAAAGCATATCTCTGCACTGCAGTCACTACCATTGTGACTCCACTGTACTGCAGAGATACCAGAACTACCTTAAAATTCACTAGTGCAGGTCCTGATAACCATCTAGTCTCAACAGCACAGGCTCAGCATGGACTAATTTGTCCTGACAAGATTATTTGCAAATTAGGTGAGGAGGTCAGACAGCTGCCCTATAACCACATAAAAATGTAGTAAACACTGGCTCCAAGTTTATACCCTATCTACTTTTAAAATGTTTTTCATAGGGCATTCACTTCATGTGCTCCCTCAGTGCCAAGTTTCACCCACTCTTAGGCCCAGTTTCAGCCAAGAGTATGTTTAAATGCCCTGCTCTGGCTGAGACTGCAGGTGTGTACTCACCTAAGTCAGGCGTCTTTCAGCTGAAGGGTATGAAATAGGTCCTTAGCTGGGAAGACTCAAGTGCGGTGATGGTTAACGCCATGCAGAAACTAGATCACTGGAATTAAGCAGATGTAAAACCGAGGAGGATGGGAGCAGGTTTTGTATTGAACTAACAAAAAAACGGTTTCTAGACGTTTATACATCATATCTCTGTGGTAGATGTAAGAGCCTGCCCCACTGGAGGGCTAAACTAGTCAGATGATGTTATTGTGAGAAGAATTTTGGATCACAATCAGAACATCCTCCTCCATTATGCTCTGCAAAGGGTCTGTCTCTATTTTGTCATGCAGAGGCATGCAGACAGAGCTGCCTGTCAGTAAAATGAGCAGAGCACTGAGGGATTTCCCACACAAAATGATCCAAAACCCACGGACTCACATGAAACCATTCCTGATGTCTCAACAGTTTGTCCTGACATGTGGCACGAGCGTACCCAAATGACAGAAGGAGCTGGAAGAGGGTTCACACTTGTCTTTTTAATTCTTAGCTTCATAGTCTATTTGGAAAACACATTTCTGGAGTTACACCCTGCTCTGTATTTTTGGAATCTAGGAAGCACTAAGAAAAGCATGACTGCCTGGTTTGGGCGACTGCACAACCTGTGAAAAACAAGGCACAAGGGTAATATCCTCTTAATCCTACCTGTATGCAGAAATGGTGTCTGATCACTAACCCTTAGTCGCATCACAGACATAGCCCACATGTCAATGTATGCAGACAGGACACAAAAGCAGGCATACACACTAGACTGACCGTAACCCAGTGAAATCTTCCAGTACTGTCACAAAGGCAAGAAGAAGTACTTAGAACAAGAATAAGAAATGCCATACCAAATGTCAGACCAAAAATCAATCTATCCCAGTACCTAATCTCTATCAGAAAGCATGGGCAGACTGCTTAAGGGAGAATACTAAAGCCAGGTCCTCCTATGACTGATCTTTCCCTGTTATACCTGGCTATCATCTTTGTAATGTGCTTAAAGACTTCCTACACCAGGTGGCTAGCATAGCCATCAATGGAGCCACCCTCCATTTACACATCTAGATGTTCTTTGAACATATTTCTGCCTTTGGCCATTGTATTCCTTGGCAATGACTTCTGCAATCTATTTAGCCACTCACATCGCAACTTATTTCCTTGTATTTGTTTTCAACTTATTACCTGAAGAGTTATTCTGGTCCTTCTGACTCCAAAGCCTCCTTATGAGAGCTGTTCAGGAAAATTTTCAGTGTAATTTCATGGGAAAGATCAATTAAGTTAAATTGAAATTTCTCACAAAAAGAATATGAGTTTCGAAAAGAGTATGTTCTCAGGACCTGCATGGAATTTCTTCTGCCACTCCCCTCCATGTCTTGTTTTTAGGGTTACCACATGTAATGTGGGATACCCAGAGTTTCACACTACTTGCAAGTATTTAATCATGTGTACAAGACTGAATGCTTCCAGGAAGACAAAAGCCCCCAAGCTACAAAAGCCCCTCCCAGCCATCCATTGCATCTGAGCTAGGGCACTCTAACCCAATGTGGAAGACTCTGGTTCTAGTCCATGAGATGAAAAAGGTAGAGACCTAAGCTGTGGTTTCCCATCTCACAGCCACATGCCATCACCACTGGTTTATTCTGGGGTGACTGAAGTTCTTTTTCTAGTTTTGAATAACCATGTGCTTGTTCTAAACTAGAATAAATACAAACCCCCTTTCTCTTTCCCAGTTCTGTTCTCCTACGTGCATTTCCTGTTCACTTGACCTTCTCTCTTGAACTTCTACTTCCCCAAACGTGCCTTTGCTTCAACAGCTGAGATCTACCTGCCTTCCCAAAACTGAATTCTTCCCTGTACCTCCATATCTGTTGAACAAGCTTTTGCCCTATTACTGCAGCAAGGTCTCCCTCACTCGGATTCTGACACTTACTCTCCTTCCCTGACACCTTGGGTCTGATTCTGACAAAGGCAGATGGATGCAGTATAGATTTCTTCACCTGAGCCACTATCATTAGGAAACCTTTACAATCAATAATAAGAAATAGAAATTTCCAAGGCGTGATTCAGATTATCCTGAAGTGAATCACTAAACTGGAATATAGATGACTAAATCATGTAAACATCTACAGTGTAAACATCTAAACTCAGTTAAAAGAAATCATGCCTTCTGTCTTTGCTAAGACTCCTCTTGGCCACAAGAGAACATCACACACTCCAATTTGTTCCTTGTCATTTTGGGTGCTTTAAAAGGAGTGAATACTCTCCCCATTGTCCTTAGTTTCAACGATAGTGTCTTCTGATCTTCCTTCTTTTCCTCTCCCTTTTGAACAGTCTTGTTTTCCTCCAGTCACATCAGCTGGTATCTCACAAACCTACTACCTAGTAGTCCTGCTACTGAGAGCAGTCCTCTTGTCCCAGAAAAGTTTTCTAGCACTGTATTACCCTGTCCGGAGGCCCCTTTGTGAAAACCAGCTAGAGATGTTCTCAGATGGCTGTAGTTAATTAGACTGAAATGATAAGTAGTGTTGTCTGTACAGAACAAGTTTCAGGTGCCCCAAAAATTAATACAACTTTTTGGCATAATCACAACCTCCCAGCACCAAAACATAATGCTACATGCAACTAAGAAATTAACTTGGCTAGCTACTAAATTAAAGCTGTGGAAAAAAAAAATTTTAACCACTTCTGGAACAAGCCTTTCTTATAACCTTGCCATACAAACAGCTTTTGTAAGACTCCTGTTCACCGATTTGGGAGTTTCAAAAGGATGTGGGGAAATAAACAGTGTTAAGATCCTGGGGCCCTCCCTGAGAACACCCCATGGCCTTTCCCCATCTCACATATCTGAATAAGAATCTGAACCCCAAACTCCTTTTTCTGGTGTTAAAATGGCCTGGGGATGGGGCAATCCCTCAGGCAGGCAGAAGCCATTTAGGACAAAGTTATTTGTAACTCTTAGAGTAATTCTAAAAGCTTTTTAGGTAAAGGGCTGAATTGGTTTCTGTCCGGGCAAATCTGACATATAAAGAGGTAGCCCCCTCAGAAGGTGACATAACCCAGATGCCACAGTGACTTGACACTGACTTTACAGCACTCTAGAGAGAGGAAGCAACTTCCCCTTGATCAGGCAACACCCAGGACCTCTCCTGCATCACTGAACACTCAGAAATGCCCCATCCCGCTTACCTCTCCCTAGCCAAAATGAAATTCGTCCCCTATGCATCATTCATCAAAGCCAGGCCCCGTAATTAATAGCACCATTTGTTCAGGGGATTTCAACAGGTACTGAAATCCAAAGCATCAAAGCATGGACAGACTCATCCTGGTCTGGCAGATATAAATATGCCAGGAAGACTTTCACAGACACCTGACTCAGGAATCACTGTCCCTCTAAAAAGGGTTTTAAAGGTCTTTCCAAGCACCGAGATACTGCAAACTAGGTTCTCAGCTCCAGCACAGATGATATTAAGAAAGCAGTGTTACATGAGGGGACCACGGTTTTGGGTTTTTTGAGGCAAGATTTTAGGCTGGAATTCTTTTCACAAAAATGGGAACAGCCACAATTACAACAAATACTAAAGCTCCAAACGCGCAACAAACTCAGAGTAGTGAGGTACAATGCAGGCCTGGTCGCACTGTCTTTTCCTTTGGCAACACCTCCCATCACAGCAGCAGAAACAAGGGAGTGGTTGTTGTCAAGAGGTTATTGTCCATATCAGAGGTTCAGTCCAGACCTTACCAAGCCAGCGACACAGGACTTAGTCGGAAACCCTTCCTCCGAGCACTGCAGCACAGAATGGCTCAGCCCCACACAAGATCTCAGCCTCCTTCTTAAAACTCTTCTGCTTCTCTGGAACAATTTTTTGGGGCCTGTGGTTTTTCAGCGAAGTGGAATTTAAAGAACAGAACCTTGGTTCATTACATCATGACTCCAGTAATGTCTAGGAACATTTTACATTTGATAAAATCTCCCCAGATTACCTTCTGAAAGCCTTGCGGTCAAGTCACATGGCTGGAAACACATGTAAGTAACCACTGAATAGCTCATAGATCAGTTCTCTCATGATGCTAGTAGACCGACTTGGGAGAGGCATCACTCCTCCTTCAAGGGAACGTGGTAAGTAGGTGAAGTCAAGGAACTGCTATGCCTATGGAGAGACAGGGAGAATGGCCTGGAGTTAACACATGCTTAGTCTCACTTTGCAGGAATTCTGGCTCCAAGGGTGCCCGCAGTACCTACTCTCTGACGGAGTATTGCCCCTCCTTGTCTATCCCTCCATGTCTCAGTTTCCTCTGGGCATATTATCCCACCTCCTGCCTGTGTGGTTTGGAAGCTCTCTGGGGAAAGAAGGTGAAAGTCCCATCTTTCACTGTGAGTTTGTGTGGTGTGAGACTTTGCTCTCAGTCCTGGTTCTTTAAAGAGAGCTGAACCTTCCTTAAAGTGAGGATTCTCATATGAAGCTTGGCTATATGGGTGCTAGAGTGGATGGTCAGTGGAAGGCATCCCTTCCAGCCTGAAGGGTTTCCAAATCTGTTGAACCCAGATAAAAATGGCAAAACACAGGGAGATGAAGAATGCCAAGCTATGTGGGGAGAACCTGAGGCAAACTCTTCCAAGAAACTATTACTTTAAAGGGAATCACTGTTTCATCCTTGTACATTCTGCCTTCAGGAGTTAAACACTTAATTTCGCAATCTATTATTAACCGGATAAGCCCTGCGTTTTGGTGGAGTACTGTACTCTGCCTTTCAGAGACAAAGTGTGAACCTTAAATCTTCATGTAAAGCCATGTAAGCACAATTTGTGTATTTAACAGTGCAAGGATAGGCAGGAACCAACCTTAAAATTCCGACCTCAGGTGACTTCCCTCATGTCACTCAAGTCAAAGACAAATTGAGACACAATAACCAAGAATTCTGATTCCCAGACTGTACTTATAACCAGTAGTTCATGCTGCTTCTCATCAGAGCAATGTCACCATGAGACTTTTATTCAACTGAGAAAACAGAAGTGACAGCAGCTCTTTGTTGTGATTGGCCCCTAAGCTTCCCTTGTCACACCATAATTAGTTAGCTGGATTGCTTTATCGCAATTGGGGTATTTAATTCGCAAGTGCATTTGGATGGCTAATTCAAAGGTAAGTCTCAAAAGCAGAGCATACTATAATGTTACAACGCCTAAGAAAGAGATGTTTCTCCTTAACTAGGTGGTTCATCCATTTTGCTTGCTTTCCATTACAGACATAACAAAAGCCTTTATTTTTGCCTTGAAGACTCAAAGGAGTTGGAGCTTTTATTGTAAGCACAAGAGTCAAAGGACAGTACCTGTCCCAAAGAGCTGACTACCTAAAACAGGCAACAGCTAAGAAAAAAAAATCAATACTAACACTAGCTCCTCCTCCTTATAAATCAGGAAACGAACCACGAGGAGATGAAATGACTTGCCTGGTGTTGTTTCGGCTGAATCAGAACCCACAGCACTGGGTAATGACTCAACCAGAAGACCACCCTTCCTCTTGAACAGCAGCTGGAGGTCTGAATGCGAGTAGCCTGGCAAAGGAAGGACGATACGGTTCACAGAGCAGAAGATCTCTGGATATCTCGAGGTTTTGCCACAAACTACCTCCCCTTCACACCTTGGCACAAGATCTTTCTCAAAGCAGCTGAAGATAAATGCTCAGGTCTGGTACTGTTCTCAGTGGCCCGTCTGCAAGCTTCAGCACGAACTTCCTGGTAGGTGCCTCCCTTTCAAACTGGAATCCAATTTACAAAGCCTTTAATTTTAAACTTTCTCATCACTGACTTAATAAAACTAAATGACAGGTAATGGTCCCAGAAGCCAGGAACTATTAGATCTTTCTCAACACTAATAAGGGCTGATCAGATGCTTTTCCAGCTCACGAAAGCCCAGCTCCCCAAGGACTCTGCAATCAGGGGAGAAAGAGGAAACCAACCCTCTCACAGGCAAGGGAAGAAGGGAGAGAGAAGAAAAAAAAAGAAGGAAAAAAACACATTGATGTGAACACTTAAAAACTGAAAATGGGTAGCAGGATCACTGCAGATAATGCCTGCTCTTTTTTTTGGAGTTCATTTGGGGCCCACGTGCTCGCTCCATTTCCCCAACAGGGCACTGGGGGCTCTCCGAGGCGCTACGGGCATCGCGGCTACACAGAAGCATGTAGCAAACCGGCTCTGATTTCTGCCCAAAGGCATCAGTGTCATACCGGTCGGGATGTCAGCTTGGGAGAATGTCAAGGCAGCAGTCACGGTGTGCTGTCACAAAGAGAAATAGATATCATTTCAAACACACAGCTCTGGAGAGAGGAGGGAGAGGCAGAAAAGAGAATCCCATAATGCACTTTTTTTAGGGGGAAGAGAGGGCTGAGGAGGCTTAACTCTGCTTTGGCCATACTAGAGGACACAGAAGTAGAGGATGCTCCATACCTTTACAGGCAAAGTGTCACGAGGCTGGGAGGGGCAGGTGGGTACTCCAGAATGGATCCAATTCTCATCTCTTTTATACACTTTTGGTTAGGAAAAAAGTATGTGGAATCGGCCTGGTAAGACTATTTCCTGATTTAAGGAGTTCTTTGGCCAGCACAAAGCCTTAGTCTTCACCTCTAGCACGAAGGAGAATGATAGTGTGGTTGCAACAAACAGGACTCCAGTAGTTTCCTGTCCCCCTCAACTTACACCGCCACACTTTAGCGATAAAGGAGGCTTAAAACCCAACCTCATTCCTACCCCAACTGTCTCAGGAAAAATCAGGCCTTACAATCTTCACTTCCTAGGCCTAAGGCAACCCTGGCTTATATACATTGCATGACAGCCTTTCCAGTGAAGGGTGGCTGTTACCCTCATATCTTCCCCCACTATAGAAAACCAGCAAGGTTACTTAGGCATTATTTGGAGACACTCTACCTCATCTACCTCATATCCAGGTGACAGAAAGCAACTGTGGCACAGTAAGGACCAGAAAACACAGCATCAGACTCTCCTTCTCCACTACAAGACCATGCTGGGGCAGCTCTTCTCCCTTCCCTTCCCTTCCCTTCC
>NW_009637400.1:0-34560 GCF_000690535.1 Cariama cristata | reverse complement strand
GTCCATGGTGCTGTCCCAGCCCTCCTGTCCCACTCCTCCATTCCTTGAAGGATTGCTGATTAAGCGTCTCCCTAAATCGCTGTCACTGCCCTCCGGGATCCTCTTGTTCAGCCCCCCAGGAAGGCGTTGGTTCCTCGGTGCTCACCCCCAGCCGCTGTTCCCAGTGCTGAACTTGCCTCGGATCCAGCATCTCCTGGCTGACCTGGATCCATCTGTCTGTACCCCCCATTGCTCTTTCACTTTCAAAGATTGTCTGGCTCTTTTGATAGAGGCATATCAAAGAGGGGGTGGGAGTGTTCACCACCAAGGGAGGGTCAGGATGGACGAGGATTGCTTTCACCAGAGCCTCTAGATGTCAAAAAGATTATGAAAGTGACAGTTCGGAAGGCGAGGAATCAGCTTTGTGATTTGTGGCCCTAGAAAAAGCTCTTAAACCTTTAAGATCTTGATGGGATTTTACATGAAAACTGCAAGGACTTTCCTTTTGCTTGTACGTCTCGAAATATCCCATCCCTTTGCTAGGCTTGGTCTTGCAACTTGTTGGCTAGAGGAAACTCCATAGAAGATGAAAGGGGCTTGTGCTCGGCTGATAGGGTCATAGCCGTGGGCAGGATGCTGCGGGGGGGGAGTGCTGCCATTGCCAGGGCAGCTAAAGAGGAATCTCCCTCAGGAATGAAGTTAATCTTTGAAACTTTGCAGCAAGATAAATCTCCTTTCAAAAGGTTAAAAACTATCAGCACACTTCCTTCTCACTGGGACTCAATCCCATAGCAAGCTTGTGTCGGGAAAGCTTGGGGCACTTGAGGGTGAACCAATCCAAAGGCAAACGTTTGAGGGTTTGCTTCTGTAATGAAAACGATGCAAACAGATGTTAAGACTGTGTAGGATTAGAAGAGGAATGGAGGACTAAAAGCAGCCCCTTTGTCATTAGACCAGTGTTTTGCAATCACAGGCTACCTAGTGATTGAGTTGAATCTAGAGGAGCCGCAAGAACATTCACACTTTGCCCCCATTCCTGGCGGTGAGCCCCCTCAAAAGCCATTATCCACCTTTAAACAGGTTTGAAAATGTTCAAGATCTGAGAGAAAGAGATGAGGAGAAGGCAAGAACATCTGAGCATCTTGCTGCTTTCTTTTCCCTGGTTTATTCTTTTTCCAAAATAAATAATTCTTGGTTGGCTGAGACCAAATAGTCCCAGGAATTTTGTTTTCCCATCTGTGTAATAAGCCTCTGCAAATAGAAGTTGTGCTTGCCTGATCTTCTCTATTTATCACTCCACTAACCAAATCTCCAACTCTGGGTGGTTTCCTACAAATTTTCTGGTGCCAGAGCACAGTGTTGTGGAGCAGGTGGGGAGGAGAGAGTGACTGATAAAAATCTGTACCTTATCATTGCTTTTCCTTGTTGAAGTTTTCTCAGAGTAAGCTGTTCTTAACTTATTATTCTTGATTTCATCACAAGTCATCTGTAGTACGGCTGTACTTAAAAAAATACAGGATGCTTTTGGAAACTCCAACTGATGTAAGAAAGGGGTCTTTTTTACAAGATTTAGATAATGCCTTGAAAGCGTTTCAGACATGGAATGGGAAGATGCCACAGGACATGGGTGGTGTTGATGGACTGCATCCTTTCTCCTGGAAGAGAATTTCAGAGTTGATTTACTGGTCTTTTGTATTCCAGGTCTTTCCAATGGTCCTGAAGCAATGGAAGTAGATGGTCTCCAGGAAGTCCCCCTCTGTAGCTGTCGAATGGAAACCCCCAAGAGCAGAGAGATCACCACGCTAGCCAACAACCAGTGCATGGCCACGGAGAGTGTGGATAATGAGGTAGGAGCCTGTCTTACAGCTTCTTGCAGACTTTTCTGCTGAGGACAAAGACATAAAGAATAAAAAGCTGCGTCAGGAACATGTGTTGGGTCAATCAAGGGCTCTGCGGTCTGCTAGAGTGGGAACCCACTGGTATGCAGGAACGGCAGGGCAAACATCTTGCTCGCTAGACTGAGGTCTCCAGCATTCTGCATGTATTGTACAGTTGGGTTGAAGCCACTCGGAAGGGAGGAGGTGGCGCGGTCTGCAATTGGAGAGGCGCTGGGTGGATCTCTGCTGCTTGTCCTGGCCTGTGTTGATCAAGTTGATCAAGTTGATATAACAGAGACACTTCAGCCAAATGGGCTCAAATACATTAACATGCATCAAAGTGAGAAAATCCAATCAGAGGAAGCTTGGAGCTGCTTTCCCTTGACTACGAAGGAGCTGATACAAACCTTTCCGTAGCCGCCTCTTGAGTTTCGGGAACTTGGCATGCCCTCCGCCGGCTCAGTCTGCCCCAGCCTTCCTCTCTCCTCCTCCCCCAAGAGGCTTCTGTTACAAAGCTTCCTATGTCCTGGCAACCCTGTCCAGCCTCCAGGTCTGGCTGACTGAAAATGGTTGCGCTCGTTGCCTTTCAGTCGATCGCAGCTGGGCTAGTTGGGCTGTACTGGTTCCAGAAGGGTGGAAGTAAGTGGCAGAAGTGACTCTCTCCCAGAGTCTGGAAAGTGAGACTGCAGAACGAGAACACGCTTGGTAGTTTCTCCTTGTACTGGGAGACCGTTGGGTTTCATTTAAGCTTCAGCTGAGCCACAGTCTCACTGCAGTGCTCTGGTACTTGCCGGTGGTAGGACAAGGAGTGAGACTATCCCTAGTTCTCCTGTAGGATCGCAGGAGAAGGGTGGATGGAGGGAGAAAGGGATAATTGGATCTGCAGCCCAGCTCTGCTTCTGTTAGTATGTGCTGGTACCTAGAGAGAAAGGGATTTCCAAAGCATGGCAAAATTGTTGCATTAAAGAGAGAATGTCCTGGAAACTTGTAGGAGAGAGGGGGACCCTAGGGTTTCTAAAGAAACAAAAGGTATATGGAAGAGTTACTTCTCATGTATATGGTGGTTTGACAGTTCTGTCCCTGGATAAATCAGAGAGGGAATAGCAGGGGCCATGCTTTATGTTAGGTTCTTTTTCATAATGGGATAAGTGACTCATAGATGTTACAAGAATATTATATGTGTGAATAGTGGGTTTTCCAGACTGTCATGTCCTTGGAGAACGCTATAAATAGTTCTGAGCATCCTGCTGCACTCTCTAATGATTGGAAAATAGCGATTAATCATTTCATACTTTTTTTAGAGTTTCTAACAAATAATATAGTGTGACATAATAATGCAGGGACTTCCTGACACAGACAGCGCAGCTTTTCACGTGTTAATCAAATTTCCTCAGCTCGTAAGTGAAAATCTGTGCAATGGTCCTCTCCTGGCACCCCTGCAGCCCCTGGGGTCTGTGTGTTAACGGCGATCAGTCCAACCAAGGTGTCACAACCACAGGTAGACTTTGCAGCTGGAATTTGGATAAGTTTGGATGCATTTGGATAAATTTTTGAATCAGAGACGCTAGGGGTGAATGATGAGCCTAGGTTGAAATCCATTCTCTTTTTCAGTAGGGGTGCTGATCCTGCAGAGGAGGTGGAGTTAAAAAAAGTTAGAAAGTCTAGTTTTGTTGAGAAAAAGCAGCAAATCAAACCTCAGCTAGACCAGCGGGACAGTCTGTGGGTGATGAGCAGGCACCATGTTCCTGACTGACTCCTCTGCTCATGGTGGCAGCGCACAGTAAACCATGCGCAGATTTCGTTAGGGATGTTTCCTTGTAGCAGCCTTTCATGTTTCTGTTTCTAATTTATAAATGTCCTTTGCCAAGCATCTGGGGAAAGGAAGGTTGTTATCAAGAGGAACTCACAGAACCCTGTGTCATGGTAGCAGGTGGCAACTGGGATGTGAAAATGTCGTAGATGTATGAATGGGGGCAGCAGAAGGAAGTGCTGATCCTTCTGACGCAGCAGAGCAAGTTACACTGGTTGGGAAAAATGAACCCCAATTACGGAGCCTACGGAGCCTGCTGCCGTTAACAGAACAAGGTGGTGCATGAGAAGACAGCTTTTTAAGCCCAGAGTTGTACATTGGTGAAATCCTTCGGAAAACATGCTCAAAATGTGACTTCAGCTGAGCTCTTGTGAAAGCCTGGCTGTTCATCCCTGTGGTCTGGGCAGGGGCCAGTGCTGGAACCAGTACAGACGATAACTTCGCTGGCAATAAAGAGCAATTATTTTTCCCTTTATCTTCCTGTGACTTATACTTTTGAACAGTAACAAGATTTAGTGCGTATAGTCTTGTTCTCTTGGTCACCGACACCCGCTCTTTTTTTCCTGGCAGAAGGAGAGCATATGTTGTGTGAGTCAGGCCCATGGGACTGCCCCTTCTGCCGCTGCTTGGCTGTTGCGTATTTCCAGTTATAATTTTTTTTTTTTTTTCCTTTGCAAGGAACAAACGACTCAGGGTCCACATGCATGTTAGTTAGTAAATGATGCATTTCTTCCTGTGAGAGCAGCTTTCACAGCTTCCTGCTGCACTGCTAATGCTATCTGGCACACATCTGAATTACAGTGAAAAAGCCAGTGCTCGTCAAGGCAGTGTGCAAAATCTTCCTCCGCACAAGCACAGAGAGTGTTTTGGTCTCCAGTAATTTCATTTCCTTTAATTTCTCCTGTTCCAGCTGGGCCGATGCACAAACAGTGTGGTTAAGTATGAACTGATGCGCCCGTCTAACAAAGTCCAGCTTTTGGTGCTGTGTGAGGACCATAGAGGGAGGATGGTGAAACACCAGTGTTGCCCTGGCTGTGGATACTTTTGCACTGCAGTAAGTCCGTGCTCTCAATCTAGGGAAGGGGGTACCTGTCGCAGTAGCTGGAAGAGCTGAAGGTGGAGATGGTACCTAAAGGGGTTTACTGACTCCCTGGCATCAGCTCCACCTTGTTCCACAGCACGTCAGGTGGTGTTTTCAAGAGGAATGTGTGTGAGGGTAGCTGCAATCGTCACCTTTATCTTCCTGGAGACCCCAAGGGGTGTTACTGAAGGGTTTTCACTGGGATTTCACACAGTGGAAGTCTTGCCTTAGGAATTTCTTTGGAACAAGGGTTGTGGTTTTTTTTTTTCTTTCTCTGTACAGATCAATCATATCAAAAATTACATTAGCTTGGTTTGTAAATGGAATCTATGTACACACGTCTCTGTCCCCCCACCTGCTCATGACGGTTTAGATGGGGAGCCTGAATGATGGCACTGGAACAAGGCAGTGTTTGAGATCTCCTGCTGCTTCTTCCACCTCTGCCACCAAGGCTTTTAATAGCGTTGGTCCAGTCTTTTAAGTCGTCAGCGTCCTAGTTTCCCTGTTGGTAAAGCTGAAAAACACCAGTTGAGGGCCTCACGGGGTGATGAGGAGGCTTGATTGTCTGATGCTAGTGTTCTTCAAGATGACTCAATGAAAGATGCTACAGTAGTCTCCAGCATTATTGTAATAAATGGAGCCATCCTGGGTGTTCATGCTGAGTCGAAGATCCTTTAAAAGATAAAATCCTCAAAACCCTTAAAGGCATTTTGCAAAACTGAAGTAGAGTTAATTAGATTGCTTAGGAGGACTGTGAATTCAGGAGAAGAGTGAGTTTTCACCAGCCTTTCCTTACATGCTCATATGTCTCTCAGTGACATGTTCCCGCTCACACAGGTGAACCTGGGAGTGTTTGTCTGTGCTATCCATCGCTAGTAACGCAGAGCACAGTAGGTCTTCAGGTAGCACTTACATCCCAGGGCAATGAATTCTAGGGTACCTTCAGTTCAGTTTGAAGGACTTTGCTGGAAAGAGAAAACAATTTTAAGAAAAGTTGCCCAAGTTTGTTGAATGAGCAGTCAACCACGTTATTGGGGTTAAACAAGATACAGAGCTGGTCCAAGCAGAGAAGTCGCATACTTTAGGTTATGTCAGGGTTAACAGGTGATTTAATTATATTCATGTAGGTCCTTGGATGGTTTGTGCGCAGCTTTGTTAGGTAGTTTTAATGCTGGCTCAGCACAAAGGTCTGAAGTTTTCTTTTCCAGTTTTGGGGGCGTCCTTACAGTACGCTGGCACTTCTGGAAACATAAGCAAGAACTTCAAGCGTTAGAAGAAAGAGCTGGAAATTGGGACTTCTTGGTTGTGTTTCCCAAGCACAATTAAAAAACTTGCTTTGCAGTCCCTAACCAAGTGAATTTTTTCCCTGTTACCTTGGTTTTGTTCTCTTCTAAAGAAGTGACAGTGCTTGCTTACTGTATTGGAAGCGCCAGGGACAAGAGTGGTGACGAATGAAGTATTTAAGAGATCTGCGGATGAAGCATGTAAAAGGGGTAAGGTACGTAGTGACCAAGGTGTGAATTTCTTCTATGTGGTTTTTTTAGGGCACTTTCATGGAGTGTCAGCCGGAGAGCAGCATCTCCCACCGTTTCCACAAGAACTGTGCCTCCCAGGTCAACGACATGAGCTACTGCCCACACTGCGGGGAAGAAGCCTCCAAGGCAAAGGAGGTGACAATAGCAAAAGCAGACACAACCTCGACGGTGTCGCTGACCTACGAGCAGCAGAAACCAACGGCTGTGGAGGGAAGGGCTGACACCACGACGGGGAGGTGAGCTTGGGAGCCTGTGGTGATCTCAAACCTCATGCCAGACTGTGCTTTGCATTTGAATACTTGTGCTCCTCCTGATGGAGCAACGTGCTCTCTGGTCCTGCTCTGACAAACCAAAGTCAGCTGCAGGAGTCTGCAAGTGTGTTTTGTGTTGCTCGCTGTGTTGGAGAAGAGCACAGCAACTGCTGGGTAAGCTGGGGCAGAGGCTGTGAAGATAGGAGGGGTTCAGGAGTTAAAATTGTTCCTTCATCTTATTGTTAGGAGTGGAATAATAGTGGAACAAGTTGATGTTGCCAGGTCTGCTAAGTGACAGGGAGGTTCATGCAGTACCTAGCTGTAGCTCCTGACTTGCACCAATGGGGACAAGTACAAAGAGAGGATGAAAACGCGGAGGAAAATACGAATCAAGCCATCCCTGCGTTGAACAGTGCTCTGGCTTCCTGTCCAATTCTAGTGGCTTGACCCATGTTCCTGGGCTCCCTGTAGCACAGAGTACCTCAAAATGTAATCATGGGGCAGTGCAGCTCCTTTTTGGGGCAAGTTCTTAGCAAAAAGGCTGTAAAATATACTGGTCTGTGTTTTGATTTCACTTACACTTACCTGTATTTCAAATCCATTTCCTTTCCTTCTTTGGCATAAGATATGCACCGTTTTGTATTTTTAATGCTTGTGCTTTGGCTGTCTCTCATTTTTTCTCCAGTGGCAGTGGGACGCGGTTGTCAGAGGAAGACAAGCCAGAAAGTTCGGCTGCTGAGGGGTTTGACATGGCTGGGTCTTCAGTTTTTCCAAAGCCTACTACTAGCCTGACCCAGGGACCAGTTAAAGAAACTCTGGAAAGTGCCCTGATTGCCCTGGACTCTGAAAAGTAAGAAAAAGATTGCTGGGTCTCTCCAGTTCCCAGCAAAGTTGCTTAACCTAAAGAAAACTGAGATTTAGCTTCTCTGGATTTTGGCCTCACTCAGACCTTTTTTTGTTTACTTCCATCATTTGTCACCCTCAACAGATGACTGATTCAGGAGAGCAGTTACAGCTGCAAATGTCTTATGGATTTGTCTGGAGGATTTAGTTTTTCACTGGCCCCACAACCGCAGCTGTAACTACTAGGACTTCCCGTTCACAGTAGTAAGACCCAGAATTTGTTGACAAGTGGCACTGAATAGATACGGCCCTCGTTAGAACAAGACTGTCTGTGGTTGGAGCTGGAAGTTTTAAGACCTCCTCTTGGAGACTTGTTGTTCGTGTGTTGTGCTGGCTCTCGGGAGCTGTACCACAGGAACAGACTTTGTTATGCGTAAGGGGTAGCAGTGGGGTGGCTTGAAATACCAGGAGTGTTCTTCAATGAGTATTAATTATGCCTCTTTTCCCCACTTCTGCAGACCCAAGAAGTTACGATTCCATCCAAAGCAGTTGTACTTCTCTGCAAGGCAAGGAGAACTGCAAAAAGTCCTGCTTATGTTGGGTAGGTGGCTTCTTCCCAGGACATTGCGTGTCTGGCTGTACTCCCAGCTCCTGCCAGGCAGCTGCCAGAGTCCAGTTCCCAGCATGGCAACACGTCATATTCCCCATTGCCCCTTGTGAGTGGAGTTGGAGGAGAAAGCCACTTCTGCAAGTGATGTGTCATTGGAAATGGCTTCATCTTTCTGTGAAATGTGGACCTGCTCCCAGCTTGTTTCTGCATTTGGGCACGGTTTTATCCAGAGAAGCTGTTTCTGCCCCCAAATGTCCTACACGTGATTTTTCCAGTCTGACAGAACTTTTTCTCTCCATGCAATGGGATAGTTAGGTATTTGCATCCAGTAGAGAGGTAATAAAAAGATGGCAGTCAGATTAAGCTGAGACCCATCAGCAAGAGAGCAGAACGGAAGAGCCCTTCAATACACGAGGTTTGTTTTGGGGGTACGTAGTTGTCTGTCACCAGTGACTTTGAGCTGCTGAACTTGTTTGTACCAACAAATATTCCCAAGGAATCTCCCCCTTTGAAGTACACAATGTTTCCTTGGGATCATTTCCTTTGCGTGCCAGTACTTTGCAGTACATTTTTGGATGCTTTCTGTTCTTTTAATTTATCAGATTCTTCTTTTTCATCTAGCAAGTGTTAGGTTCATTGTTCGTGTCTTCAATAGCACAAAGATGTTATTCACTGATATTTAACTATGGCCTCGTCATATGCAACATGTTATCATGCCCAGACATCTTTGGCTGTCATCATTATCTGTCAGTCTTTGCACAGCTGTGAGAATCTCTGGCCAGATCACAAGCTTGTATTAGTTGAAGAAGCTCCATCCACTTTGTAGTCCTGTGTTTGCAGGGATGCAACAAAGATCGCTAATGTTAATCGCAGTTAATAGTGGTGAGACAAAAAGGCCAAGTAGTACTGACTGTTGTTTCCAACTTCTGTGTTGCTTTAAACAAAGCAGCTTTTTTTTTTTTCTTTTTATCCTTGTATGGTGTTTGTTGGTTTTGTTGCACTGAGATAGTGAATTGTGAATCTGAGGGGCATGGCCTATGTAGAAATTGTAATGCCTTAAAGGTATTGAGTTCCATGGGGTTTCTGAAGCTCTTGGTTTGAGGGCTGTTGCGTATTGAATGTCCATGGGACTACCCTGAGAGCTTTCTGACTTGAATGTGTAGTGAGTCATGAGAAGGGCAGAGGATGGGCTGGGAACCCGTTCTTTAAAAGCCTTTAGATGAGACCTGGTTTTCCTGTTACACTTTTCTCTAATCTCTGAATTGTGGTTGAAAGCATCTCTGCTGTTTTTCAGTGGATGGAATTGACCCTAATTTTAAAATGGAGCATCAGAATAAGAGAACCCCTCTCCATGCTGCTGCTGAGTCTGGCCACGTGGACATCTGCCATATGCTGATTCAGGTCTGTCTCCACTTATGTCCTTCTGTACAAGCAATTTTCTGTGGTTTTTTGGTTTTCTACCCCACGTGGCTAAAACGCACTCGGAAATCAGCACTGAAACATCCCTCCTACAAAAAAACTCCTTGTTCTCAGGGTTTACTAAGGGAAGAGTGATGGAGAGTAACGTGAGGTCTTAGAGGACACGACTGAAGCTGTCTTTCTAGGCTGTTCTCCAAGCAAGCTTCACTCTCTGAGCAATAAGCATGTAAAGCTTTGATGTAGGGCACTGTGGAGCATAGGGGAACCTGTATGCCTAAGCACACCCAGCAAAGCAGTGCACTGCCAGATGTGCCAGGGCTGTCTGACCGCTGGCAGACTGCAGGTGATCTGCAAGCTGCTGCCAAGTTGCTCTTTGTAATGAAGGCAGGTAGGCTCTGGAGCCTGGAAGCTAGCAGACCTTGCCTTGCCTTCGGTCAAAACCTGAGTAACTCCAGCAGGATTTTCCTCTACAGTGTAAATGTTCCACATGTGAAAAGGAGAGAAGGAATGATGCAAGTTTGGCTTATTGTCTGAGATTTGGATTCTAATTGAGGGAAGATGGTCAAAGACATAGGGGTGCTCTCATTGAACCCGCACCAAAATGATGTGAAGAAAAAAAGGAGGATTTAAAAAGTTACCGTTTTTCTTTTTTGTACTGGCATTCATCATCTGGAGTGACGGGAAGTATGTTTTGTTTAGCCTGGGTGACTGGGAAACGTTAAAGGGCTTTTGAAAAGCAGCAATACCGTGTCTTTGAGAATGAGCCTGCTGGGATGTTAGATTTCAGCATCTGGAGCCAGAGGCTTTCGAAGTGCTGTTTGAAGATGCAGCTATGGGCCTACCCTGCTGCTCTCCCTTGAGTTACTGCACGTGAAGACAACAGAATGACTCATTTGAGTAGAAGGAGCAAAATTTGCAAGATGTTACGAACAATTTGAATTGAGTATCGATAGGGTTGGTTTGTTTCCAAAATCCTTCATCTTCTTGTCTCTTCCCTGATGTCTGGCTACTACAGTAGCACAGTATTTGGCTGGGAATGTCCCCAGCTTGTTAAACTCGAAATGCCTCTTCTCTGGTCTGATTTAAATAGCTCTAGCTATTTGAAAGTTATCAAAACAAATGCATTCAGTGGGAGGCAACTGGAAGAATGGGGACAACTTCTTGTACCAGGTGAACCTGAGTCAGCATGATGCTGCTGTAAACAGACTTGTGCTTCACACGTGTATATGCATGCGTGGCCTGCCAAGAGTTGTGCTGTCTCTGCCGTTTTCTTCTGGCTTTGAGTGGGTTACTGAGCTAAGCCAAAGAGTTAAAGCAGGCAAGATACACATGATACAGTAGTATTTTGGAAAAGAGTAAGATTTTGGTCCAAGGCACTCCATGTTGAACTGAGCATATGCTCAGAGAACTCCGTAGAAATGTCACTGACTTCAACAGGAAAAGTTAGCCGATCTGCAGGATTTTTTTTGCAGCATTGTTAGCCAATCTTCAGGATTTTTTCCTACTTCCGTTGCAGTCAACAAGTTGTTCCTACTGCTTGTGACATTGGGAAGAGATGGTTGTTTTGTTCATTGTGTCCGTAGAAACGATAGGCCAGGGAAAACAAAGCTGCTGGAAAAAGGAGGCTGATTTTTCTGAATTGTTACACAAACAATATCTAGAAAGTAACAGTACAAAATCCATTAATAACAAGAGTTATTTAATACCAGCTGTTGGCTTCCTTATGCCCTGGTTACTGGCTGTAGAAGGCAGGAGAGAGGGCAGGCAATGTGTGCTGCTTTCCTAAACAGGTGAAGTTGGACTGCACTGCCCTCTTTCCTGTTTTTATTTTTTTTCCACCCCCCTGCTTAATATGGCTAAATTTCAGGAAGAAAATCGCTACTAAATCTCTACTCCCACATCCTTCCTCTGCTAACCACTAATGATTATAACTGTCCTTGTATTTGCCTTGGCCTCTTCACAGGCTGGTGCTAATATAGACACCTGCTCTGAAGACCAGAGGACCCCACTGATGGAAGCAGCAGAAAACAACCATCTGGAAACTGTGAAATACCTTATCAAGGCTGGAGCACTAGTAGATCCTAAGGTAGAAGTTTATTTCTTATCTTTTTCTCCTGAAGAAGCCTCTGTCCACCATTTCTTTCTCGATAGGTTTTAAGTCTTGGGTGGAAGTGCGCAGGCAGAGGAGAAATGGCCTTGCTTGTCTTGGGCATGAAGGCTTGGCAAGGCTGTAGTTGTCGGTCATATCATTTTAATGGTGCAGTGTCCTGGCTGTGAGCAGTTTGGGGCAAGTGTTTCCACTTGCTACATTGGTTTGTGGCACCAAATGTGGAGGGTATTTGATTTCATATGGAGCCACTAAGTATTAGTGTCACAAATCCATTGCAGTGAATTTGGAGTTTGATTTCAGAGTTTCCTTCTCTATAGACTCTAATAATGAGAATTTTGGGGTGACATCTTAAAATAGGCTGGTAATTAGGTGCTTGCCAAGCCAGCACAAATGACAGAGGAAGCTTTGCTTTCCAAAGGACTGATGTGTGGTTTCTTGCAGTCACGCTGCAGTGGCAAAATTGCACCCCATCTTTAAACTCTACCCTTTAATTTAGACAAATACAATAAAATGCAGCTGTCTGTTTGCCTTTAGCATGCTCTGGTTGCTTTGCAATCTTGGAAAATAGACAGATCATTTATTAGTCCCATAAATCAGATGCTATTTGGAGCACAGGAACCCTCCCCATGTGACTTTCTTATTGTTACAACCTGCTGCTGTTGATGCACTCCCCTGCTATTGCTGGGGAGTACGGCAGGGCCGGGATGCTCTTTTCACGAAGGAGCTGGCAGGGCCAGGAGCATTGCAGAAGATCCCAACTGCTGCCCACCCCTAGCCTTAAATGGCTCCTTGGAAACCTGATTCTGAGCTGAGAAGGGGGAAAGGACAGGAGAGGCACATGTGGGTTCATGCTGGCCACTGTCCCAAGTGTCTTGGAGCCATTCAGACATCTCTCACCTGATTTATTCTGTGGAAGAGAAAAGAGGGGTTTTTTTACTTCTAAAGGTAAAGGGGAGGAAGAAATCCTGAGCTTGCAAAAGCAAATTAGAAGCCTGAGAGCACGTCTGAAGTCTAGACTAGTTTATTATGTTAATTGGTTTCTTGCACCAAATTAGTCATCTTTTTGAAAGCAGCAACATTACAGTTTAAAATCAACTCCAACCATTTCGATGAGAAATCCGGACATTGACTGTGTGTGCCGAGCTGGCCCGGCCCAGCCCTGCAGGACTGCAGGGTGGGGGTTGCTGAAGACAGTGGTGGGGTGTGTGGGGGCTTCTCAGACCCCAAGGAGAAGCTATTGGTCCTGTTAATAGGACATAAAAGCCCCATGCAAAGACTGCAGAGACTTTATATTAAAATATATCTGCCCTTGATATGAGGGCTGCACTTGGCTCATGCTAATCTAAGGGGAAAGCTGTGGCTTTAGTCAGATGTGGCAGGCACTTATGGGGGTGTCGAAACCCCTTCTTTACCCCAAGAAGCCCACACAGTGCAATCCCTGACCCAAGATGTCCCATCCTTGCTCGGGTGGTTGCTCCCTAGCCCTGCACCATGCTCTCCACTCGGCCCCATCTGAAACCTCTCTCGCCTCCAGTGTTGCGTCTAGGGGCTTAGCTGGAAGGAGTCATTTTGGTTTTCAGTCTTTCATTTCCTCCTCCTTATTTCCTGGTCTCTGGGCCTTACTATGTACTAAGCCCTTGGGATATAAACGCCTGATAAAAATCAGGCTCCAGCCCCGAGATCTTTGGTGTTAATGTGGGAGTGTTTCCATCATGACTCATAGCCTGTCCATCTCCAGCAGACCCTGTATTCTCAGCTCCCAAAGGCATTTTTCCTTGCAACCTTCAGGGTTGTTTTTTATCTCCTATCTGGGCAGATGGCTTGGTCTCTTGAAAGCCTTCTAGCCCCTAGGGCAGGACACCCCTTTGCCCTGCTGCCAGGTGCTGGGATAAGTCTTTGTGCTAATAAAACACAGAAAAAAGCCTGAATAAATGGAGTATTTCAGGTTGAGTCAAGGCTGCTTTTCTGATGTAAAATGCAAGCTCTGCCTCTGTAAGTGATTTCTGCCTGCCTTTGGCTCTCCAGCACATGGAGAAGAGTTGGAGACGGTTTGTTGGGGAAGGGGAGTGTCAATCTGCCAGGGTTTGGGGCTGGTACCTTCCCTAGGCTTTGCAAAGGCATCCCTTCCCATTTGCACTCTCAGCCTCCTACTCTGCATGGGTTGCACCTCTGAGCTTTGAGTAAACCTCCCTCTACTCAGTGCTGGCGTTGGTTCTGTCTCTCTCCCCTCCTGGCAACATGCTGGGGGCTTTTGGTGTCCTCTACTCCTTCTGTAAACTTCTCTGGTGTTCCTAAGCATCACTGGTGTCGTGCAGACATTGGAAACACTGGGAAGGGATGTCCCCTGAGTGCTTGTTCTGTGGTTGTGTCCAGGATGCGGAGGGCTCCACATGTCTGCACTTGGCTGCCAAGAAGGGGCACTATGACGTTGTTCAGTACCTCCTCTCCAACGGGAAGATGGATGTCAACTGCCAGGTGAGGCTTTTCTGCGAGGGGCAGAAGCTGCTTTTCTCAGGTCAGGGACCCAAGTCTCAGCAACATGATGTCTGTGTGGTGGTTACTCAAATACAGTGCTACTGCTGGGAGGCACCTGAAAAACATTGTAGGGCAGCAATGCTATGGGCATCCTGGTCTGCTGGAGAAGGCAATCCCCTCCAATGACCTCATGGAAACTTTCCTTCCATGTGCCTTGATTTGGAGTTGCTCCTTGACCCTGAATTTGCTGATGGAGCCTGTTGCTGAAGGATGTCACTGCGCTTCTCCTAGCAGGGGGGATGGTGGGATCGTGGACGTGCTGTGGCATGGGTTGAGCTTGACACTTGCCATCACAGAGCTTATCCATTGCTGTGGGGTGAGGCAGTGCTGCATTGGGGTTCCTCGTTCTGGGGAAAGGCCAGATCCCCCAGGCTTCTCAAGAAGCTTTTGTAAGAGCTTTTACACGAACTGGATGTTTGTTGTGCCTTTTGGACAGTCAACTGTATTTGAATGACCTGGAGATCCATTGCCAGTGTGCTGAGCTGCAAATAAACTCCAGCCTGCTGAGCCGTGTTGGTTCAAATCACACTGGGCTCTGCAGCACCCTGAGGTGCAGCAGAGCAGCGTAGACCGAAGGAGAATGATGAGACAGATGTGGGGAAGGAAGGGATCTGTGGCTCCCAGGCAAGGTGCGAAGCCAGCAGGAGACCATCTGGCCCGTTCTGCGTGTCTCACCCTTTCTTTTCCCTCCTCAGGATGACGGAGGCTGGACACCGATGATATGGGCCACCGAGTACAAGCATATTGAACTGGTGAAGCTGCTGCTTGCGAAGGGGTCGGACATCAACATCCGCGACAATGTAAGGGTCTTCCTAGAATCCGTTTCAGAAATTAACCACAATCTCTGTTTAAAAACCAAACAAGCCCGAGGAGGTAGATTTTGGGCTCAGTGCAGGGAAGTGCAGTGGTCCCTTGACACAGGTAGTTTGGGGCAGTGAGTGAACAGCGTCTGGTGGGAGAATTTTCCTCCATATTCTAGGAAGAAGTCTGTAAGCTGGCAAGAAGTCCTTTTCCTCCAGCTCTTCTGACATAGCCCATGAGCACGCTGTACGTAATGCTGCGGGCTGTAGTCGGCTCTGTGCCTTGCTGCTTCTAATCCACCTGAGTCCACCGTGGTGTCACTTGGATGCTGCACCAGGCAGGTCCCCTTTGAGTCCAAACTTAGCAGCTCCACGTTGGTCACAGGCCAGTGTACACTGGGCATGGGTTAGGGTTAGGGGCATCCTCTGTGCCTTTTCAGGGGCGTGAGCTTGTATTTGTGTTTTCTGGATGGATTGGGCAGACTCTCTGCCACCAAGCATCACAAGCCTGGCTTTCCCTAGGCATAACAGGCACATAGCCACCAATATGGACAGAGTGTGCCCAGGCTGACGGCTCGGTGTGCTGGAGCTGGCTCTTGGCCTGCTTTTCACTTCCGTAAATCCTGCTCGAGTGGGATGTACTCTGCACTTGAGTCCCTGGGGTCTCCATGGGCCCGGCAGTGCTGCATGTTGGGCTGTGCCAGCCGGTTTCACAGGGATTTTCAAGTAAACAGCGAAGATACAAGGGAAATGTCTCCTTTTTTCCCCAGTCATCCAAGTTTCTATTCAGAAGACTCCTTATGTCAGCACTGCTCCTCTTCTTTTTTGCTTACTAGTATGTTTCTCACTTTTTCCTTTCTGTCTCTAAGGATATTGAAACTCCAGAAGTACCTGCAAGGCAGGCTTGGGTGTGAACCGGGGTGCGATGAGCTACTCCAGACTTTGGCCTGTAAATGTGAGATAGTTTGATAAATGAAAAGTAACTGGCTTCACTGCTTTCTGCACAGAGTTGTTACAGTGAAGTACCAACCCCACCATCAGTTCACACTCTAGCATGCCTCATGGCAGTGTATTTTCTTGTCCAAGGGCTATAAGCAGCTGGTTTATATTTGTCTCCCTAAATGCCTTGTTTTGTGTCTTGGGTGCTAGCAAGGGTAGGTGTTGGCACATTTGTCTCATGGGGCTCAGAAAGGTTCCGGCTGTTCCCAAGGCGTCACCATCCCCAATCTGAAAGTCCCTTCTCGGTAGGAGCCTCTATTTCCTTGGTAGCTTAGATAGTTCCCAGGCAGGTCTGGATCTGATACTGTTCCTAAAAGCGTAAGTCAAGGCAAGAGAGGGGGCTTTTTGGGTTGTTGCATTGCTTCAGAGCCCTAGTGCTGACTCTGAGCAAAACTGACTTGTTTGATCTGTCGCAGAAGCCTTTTGGCTACCAATTACATGATCACACATTAAATGATGAAAATCAAATCAACTCAGTCAACAATTTACTTGAAAGAAAAGTACCCTCTTAGCAGATGTACGTATCACATATCCGTTTACTGTACCTACGTTCAGTGTCTCCTGATTGCAGTTGTTAAGAAGCAATGTCACTTGTGCTAGGAAACATCAGACTCCAGGAGAAATGCTTTTGATTGTAATTATGCTGCTGTTAGGCAGTAGCCAATGCAAGGCAAAGTAACGAGTCTAGGTGTCTGTAACCTGTCTGAGCAGCGGCATGTGGTGTGCAATCAACAGGATTAATTTTTTCTGTAGGTTGGTATGTGATATGATTAGGGTTTTTCTCCTAGATGTTACCATAATGGGAGGCAGAAGCTGTATAGAAAAAGGTCTCCCCACTCCCTGGTGTATGTCAGTAGCCTTCCCATTTAAGGAAGGATCTAAGTTAAGTTGCAATGACTAAAAGATGTGCTTGTTATTGCTTTAAAAAAAAAAAGGAGAAAAGCTAGGTGATGATTACTATGATTGCGCTGTTGTAATCGACGTCTTCAGAGCTTGTCATGGGGAAGGGTTCAAAGTGTGCTGCAAACTGCACTGTAACAGAAAACAGAGTATCATCACTTAAAATATCTCCATCAAAAAGATGAGTGTTCAGCTATTTCTAGTTCTGCTAGTGAGAGATGGGTACATACAGTATTTAAGAGATGCCTGAAGTCGGATTGATTGCTTTCCCTGTGGCTCATGGTACGCTTTTGAGCACCATCATATACCCTATAGCTTGTGCTGTGCTCTTTTTCTCTTTAATTTTGTAGCACTGGGAGACATGCTAGCTTTCCTGTCTGTCTGGGCTGGGGAACCTCAGCTTCTAGCCTTTCCAGCTTGTTTGTTCATGTCTGTCACCTCTCTCATGAATTGATCCAGATTGTTTTGTGGCTTAGAGACAGACGATTTGCCTGCATGTCTGAGGAAGGCGATGGACTGCTTTGTGCGCAGCCTCCCCGTCTTTGGTGTGCGGAGGCAGCTGGAGTGAGAACTCCCTGCTTATCTGCGCGGAGATTTCCCTGCCCACCCTGGCAGTCCCAGCCAGAAGGAGCAATGTAGGGAAGGACACCAAAAGCCACACGTTGCATGCTGCAGGTGTAGAGCTAAGGGTGGTGAAGTCCCAAAGCGATAGGGTTTTAATGCACTAAACAGCCTCTTCTCTGTTTTCTTTCCCTCCAGGAGGAAAATATTTGTTTGCACTGGGCTGCTTTTTCTGGCTGTGTTGACATAGCAGAGATACTGCTGGCTGCTAAGTGTGATTTACATGCAGTGAATATTCACGGGGACTCACCCCTGCATATCGCAGCCAGAGAGAACCGCTACGAGTGTGTCGTGTAAGTACAGCTCCAGCCCTGCTGCTTCTCTGATCACTGCTTTCTACCTGGGTGCTGGCTGAGAGCTCAGGAGAGCCTTTGAAATGCCTTTGGCATTTAAGCACAAACCAAAATTGGGATTGAGGGTTTGTTTCTCCATTGCCCTGCTCCTAGGGGCGGTGGATCTGAAATACTAGCTGCTGCCAGAGCTGGTGTAAAAAAGATCAGAAAATGTGGAGTGGTCCTGGAGTCTTGGGTAGAAAGCCTGAGGGGCTGTGCTCAGCCTGGCCTTTGCAGCAGAAAGGCATCAGGCATCCTTGATGAAAAGCTTCGCCCCCCCCCGCCCCCCCCAACTAACATGGCATAATATGGTAACAGGGCTTTTCCTTTCTTTCATCACTGCTATGAATAAAGACATCATGTATACTACTCAAAAGCTGGTGAGTATAAACAAGGACCAAGTCCAATACAAGTTTCCTGTGGGACTCTTCCCATTTCCAGCCTACTCTTCCCACCCCTTATCTTTCCCCAGCAGAGAGAGTTTCAAGCCTATCTGAATTTGGGCTGGTACCAGCAAGGTGCCTGTCATGCCTGAAGCAAGGTGGAGTTTGCTCAGAGCTCTTGTGAGTGCCTAGAGCTCCAGTCTGTGGCTTCTGCCAATGCCTTCACGTAGAAGGATTCACCAAACCATGCTTAATAAAGAAAACTCATGTGATTATAGACTACTACAGATTCTGCCTTGTCCCTTAAGGGGCTGGCTGGAGGATGTGATTCAGCTCATTTTCCCCTTGTGTGGTTTCTCTTGGGGGATGCTTATCCTTTCTTGCTGTTTTGCAGTCTCTTTCTTTCCCGTGGCTCGGATGTCACTTTAAAGAACAAGGAGGGTGAGACTCCACTCCAGTGCTCCAGCCTTAACTCTCAGGTCTGGGTGGCCCTACAGATGAACAAGACTCTCAAAGAATCATCTACTGACAAGCCTGCCCAGATAGAGAAGGTTGTGAGCAGGTGAGAATATGACTGGCTTTGCTTGTGGATCATGAAATAGAGCCTTTGCACGGGGGAGGCTGGGGGCCTGGTTTAGGAAAGAACTATAAGTGCATGCTTAGCTTTTTTAACTGGTGTGAAGGTCAGTTTGAGCTTAGCAAGAACTAAGCACATGCTGATTCAGACCCTCATTTGTAAATTCATCCTCCAAATGCAAATGCTCACAAGCGCAAAGAACAATTTCTAAGGCAGGGTTGAAAAAAAATGAACTCTATTCTAGTCTGAATAGCTTTCAGGCTTTGAATGCTCAGTGATCAAAGACAGTAATTCTGCCCCAGGATGGCATTTGAATGACCCCTTGTTTGGGGGAGGTTTTCTTCTGTGACGATTTTCTTTCTCCCACTGACAGAGACATCGCCCGGGGTTATGAGCGGATCCCAATTCCTTGCGTCAATTCAGTGGACAGCGAGCCTTGTCCTAGCAACTACAAATATGTTTCGCAGAACTGTGTCACCTCCCCGATGGACATTGATAGAAACATCACTCATTTACAGGTGAGGGATCGTGTGTACCCACATGTTTTTTCCTGTCCTAATGTGTGCCTTCAGAGACGTTACAGTGCACTGCACTTCAAATGGGTTTTGCATTCAGAATGGGAATGTCTAGTCCTAATATTGCCATCAAGTGCCAGCTAAGGCAGTAGTCCTAAACTCCAGCTCTTGCTCTAGGAGATGGAATTCTGATTTTCTTTGTTTCCGAGACTTAAGCTAACCTCTGTGTTCAGCTGTGTGCTGTAGCATCAGTCATCTGGTGCTGGCTGCTGTGGCTCCCATTTATCCTTTTCCTCTGTTCTGTATCCGGAGAGTTAGTGAGTTGTGGGGAGACCTTCCTGATGCCGTCTTCGTGCTGACTGCAGAATCCAGGCCAAGGTCTTCATTGTGGTACTGGAAGTCCTTGAAGGGCTGGGTTGTGACAAGCAGAGGTGGGGAAGTGTAGGGTGAGGGTGACCCCTCTCTGGGCACAGCTCTCAGATGGCTGAAGGGAACTTCCCATGCCGAAGCCCTGTTGTGCAGCAGCTGGTGGTGGGACTGTGTTGGCTTGGGGAGTCCTGGGGAAGCAGCCAGCTGGAGCACCCATGTGGGAAGAAGGAAGCGGCAGGAGAGGACTGAGACATCACATTGCATCGTCTCCCAGCTCTGGTCCCTCCTTGGAGCTTTCCTTGTCCACAAGTGTGGAGTACAGCTCATAGGGCATGGAGGAAGGTTAGTAACACAGGGGGACGTCCTCTCATGAGAAGTGAAGATGGCTCAGTATGAGATCCTTTTCTGCAAGCCAGACTCCTTTGACATTCATTGCACACAGAAATAAATGATGGAGTGAAAATGCCACTGAACCGATGAGGCTGGTTATCTTTCTGCCTAACGAGCTGCAGCAGGAGAAGACAGAGACTTGTGGTTTCCTCTTTGACCCAGTCACAGAAGTCGCTCTTTCAGTTACGTGTGAGTGGTGTGGAGTTCACCCTTTTTCTTCTCTTCCAGTATTGCGTATGTATAGACGACTGCTCCTCCAGTAACTGCATGTGTGGCCAACTCAGTATGCGCTGCTGGTATGATAAGGTGAGGACACAGAACCTCCTGTTGGGTTAGAGCAGGGTTTGCGAGCTGAACCTTGCACAGTTCAGGATTTATAATAGTAGCTTAAAAACAGTTCCTTGCACAACTCCTCTACCTTTCGTTTTAAAATGCCTGAAGTTGTAGTCTCAGCTTTGAGATGTAGGTGGTAATAACAAAATGCGTACTCAGGGAAGCTTTTCTAGTGTTATTTATTTGTGTTACTGTCATGCCAACTGAGCCATTAATTATACCCATGTGACAGAGAGCATTTAATAATCCATGCGTGAAATCAGCTTCCGTTTCAGAGCAACGTAGAAAATGCTGTAATATGTAAACGAGGGGAGGGTAGTAGAGAGATTTTTTTGCCTGCTTTTATTTATTATGATCCTTCCGGATGAAGGCAAAGTAAAGGTGTTTTAACTGCAACATTGCCAGAAGCCTGGTTTGTTTTTGGTAAGTATGTTTCAATCCTCCAGGGAGGTTTTGAGGTTAGTATTTGGACAGGTTTTGCTAAGATCATAAGTTCTGTGAATTTGCGAGTTTCTCTTGAGGGAGTATTGGCATCTTTCTTTGCTTTGTAGCCATTTTATTTACACATTAATAGTTGATTACATCTTTCAAGCCTGAAAAGCCAAGTTTGTTAAATATAATGAACTGCGTCTATCGCTTCCTTCCTATATGGTTGGTAAATAATTGAATTGTAGCTTTTTTGGGAGTGTTATTTGGGAAGATAATGTGGTTCACAGAACTTGGGTGTACTGGCCTTGTACTCTGGAAGTTTAGGCTTTATTCCAGAGACAGACTAAGCATCCGCTTCTCCCCTCCAGCACTGCAAAATGATAACGATGATGATGCACACCAGTTTTTTTAAGACCTCTTTTTTGGTGGTGTGTAGGGTGATGCCAGGCAGCAAACGTCTAGATAATCTCTTGCTGTTTGTCAGCTGTGAGTGATAGTGGTGAGTGTGCCACTGTCGGGGTAGAGCAAAACCACTGCAGAAGTTGGGGGCTGATGCTGGTTTTGGGGAGATGGGGACATGCCTCCACCTTGGAGTTCTCTGGCTTGTTTTTACACTTGGGGGAATTTCTTCTGTTGACCACCCTCTGGTTTGGAGGGGTCACAGGAATAGAGAACTAACCCAGTCTTGAATGCCTCTCCTCTTCAGGACGGCCGACTCCTGCCTGAGTTCAACATGGCTGAGCCACCCCTGATCTTTGAGTGTAACCATGCATGCTCGTGTTGGCGAACCTGTAGGAACCGGGTGGTACAGAATGGGCTCAGGTGAGAAGGAGGATCCAAACGCAGCTTGTCTTGGCAAGACCAACACCAAACTCGTGAGCTTTCTGGCCCTCTAGTCTTAGCTCACCCATAAACCCACAAAAACCCAGGACTTCCCAAGATGAGACAGAAGTTGGGGCAGGTGCCACCACACAGTGGTGGGATGCGAGCGGGTTCCTGTGTGCTGCTGGTGGGAATGAAGCAGCAGCAGGTTGATGAGCTCAGTTAATACTTGCACCCTGCCCCTGTCACTGTCAGGTGGGAACTGCGGTGTTCTTTCATCAGCCTGACCATAAAATATATATATGGCTTGTCGGATTGAATGGACAGCCTAGATGTAACTTTTCAGGTGGAGATCTGTGAAGAAAACAACAGCAACAGAAACTGCAAAGCCTTAATTTAGAAGATCTAAGTTACCAGTCTAGATTATAAATATAGGCCAGCATGCCCAGACTTGGCTGCTTAAAATTTCCAAGTTATTGGCATGACTGCTCCTGAATTGGATACCTAAATACCTGTTGGCCTCGGTGCTGCAGGTTAGGCCATTAGGATTTCGGTGGCAGGCCAAAAATGGAAATGATTTGTTTTGGACCTGTGCTATGGAGAAGTTTGCCACTGCACTAAGTTCAAAGGAATCCCACTGGAAAAAAGACTTTTGCAATTTTTTTGTAGTACTGGCAACACTTTTTTGCAAGCTTTGTAGTTTCAATGACATTTTGCAATGTTAAAAATAAGTTAGGAAAAAGCTCAGTGCATTTCCACAGAACTTTACCTCTCTCTGGTTTTCCCTGCCAAGCTCCAGAGCTCCGGTGTCTACGTGGGTGTTTATTTAGGAGCTGTACAGCTAGAGCTGTTGCTTTTGCATTTTTGCCTTGCTAAAGTGTTTTTCTGAAAGATGGGAAGCATTGGAAACCCAACCATGAGCCTGGGGGAGCAGCTGTGTCGGGAAGCTGGCAGTAAGGACAGGTGCTTGGCAGAGCTGTGCTTGAGGTCCCTGGGGAGGCAGCAGAGGAGAGCTCCTGCGTTTGGGCTGCAGCGCGACACATGGGTGCTCCTGCTCCGTTTTCAGTTCTTCCTTTATCAAATTTGCTCCAAATTAACTCCGCTCAGCAGCACACACGTTTCCATCTGGAAGGCTGACCCAGCTAAGCCGGGAAGCTGAGGTCGGAGCTGTGGTCCTGCTGCTGCCGGTGTCGGCCCCGACAGCAGAGCCTGAACCTGAGCTTGGCTCTCTGCTCTGCTGTGATGGACGAGGCAAAACACGCGGGAGCTTCCTCAAACTTGAAGTACAGTGTTATAACTGGTTTCTCTGAGAGTGATCGTTCTCGTGACGTTGTGTTTTGCCCTCGAGAAGGCTTCAGGAGCTGTGATCAAATATGAGAAAATGCACAGCCCCTGATTTGAGCTGACGGTGCAAGGAGGGAATGGGTGGGGGGAAGAGAAGTACTGGGAAAAGCAACAGAGTGAGGTTAAGGTGAGCATCGGATTTCTCCTTATTCCGATAACAGCATTGCTGAGAGTGGGTTTTGGTTCCCGCAGGGACACTGAGCCTTCCCTAGCCCTGGAGATGGTTCATCCTGCACTTAACTCAAGTTCTGGCTGAGCAGGAGGCAGAATGACTTACAGGATTGTTTCTCTGCCTATAAACTCCATCAGTAAAATTCCACAGAGCAGCTATTACACCAAGAAGTTTCAAGTTGCAGCGTTTCTTCCTTGTCTTTCAGCCAGGGAGCTGGATATGATGGAGTTGCTAAATGCACTGGCCTCAGCAGAGGGCAAAGGGATCAGAGCACTTAGTTCAAGGTGTTCTTAATTCACCATAAGCTCCCTGCCTTCCCCCTGCAGTACCCTTCCCTGCAGAGCTACACTGCCTTAAGTCCCCTTCCACCTTCCTTGCCTTCTCTGGAGTGCAGGGTGTGTGCATGGAAGGGAAGAGAAATGCTGGTAGTTGGATTCTGGTATCCTACGTGTAAATCGTCAACAGTGTAACCGCACAGAGCATCCAGCCCCACAACCCCCGGTCCCTAGGTATGCACCTTGCAAGGTGCAACTGGGCCGGGAGAAGGGGTTGATGGGTACCCGTCCCTCTTTGAGTTTGTGGTGATGGAAGATTGCTGGCTTTTTTGTTCGTCTCTCTATGAAAATTTGTTGTCTTTCTGCAGAGTGCTGCCATTAAAGTGGCTTCGTTCCTTCTTTTCTAGGACTCGATTGCAGCTTTATCGGACACAAAAGATGGGCTGGGGTGTGCGAACAATGCAAGACATTCCACTGGGAACCTTTGTGTGCGAGTAAGTTATTCAGCTTTCATTAGCTCATGCAAGTGCATCGCTTCCCGAGGGCCAGGGTGGTTTGCTCCTCTCTAAGGAGAGGTTTTCACGCAAATCAAATTGACATCAAGCCGAGCTGCTTGCCCTCAGTCAGAGGTTTCCTGACTCCATTTCCTGCTCTGTTTGTCCTTTTCCTCATAGTGTGGAGCTTTCTCCACCCCTCTCCATCATGCTGGGATCTGTGCTCAGCTCTCTTACCCGTCTGAAACACAAGTGATGGGGGAAAAATGCATTTGAGTTGTACTCAACTCACGTGATCACCATGGATATGGGACACTTAAGGCCAAGGCAATTTGGAACAACTTTTTGTATCAGATCTTTTTCTGTTTCAATACGGACTTCTAAAGAGGTTTTCCAGTGTCACAGCTCTGGCTTTAGTCTGATACAGCAAAACAGTAAAGCACTTGGCGTTAAGAACATATTTCGGCCCTGATTCAATAAAGTACTTAAGAACAGAAATGTTCAGATTTACGTCAAGTGAAAAAACTGCCATCGAACCCCATGGTTTTTAGGCTTTAAAGTGGTACCTTATTAAATATTTTGGAAAGTGTTTTCTTCATTACAATACTACAATGAGTTAAGACCTTCTGAGTAAGGTTGGACTTGTGCCCTTCATGGAAATAGGTGCTGGGGTTTTTTAGAACTGGTTATTGATGTTTTATAGAATTGGAGTGGGGGTTTGGGGAAGATTATTGCAGAATTTAAAAAAAAAAAAAAAGGAAAAGATAAATCTGCAGTGAATTGGCCAAATATTTCTTCTGTGTTAGGAGCAGCCACGTGATAAAATGTTTTTTCAGAGGTAAAGCTTAAAACTGCTGTTTGTGGGGAGTGTCTCAAGTCTGTCTTCAGGTGGGGCTTTCTGTAAGTACTAAAGGTCCCTGTGCTGTAGTGTGCTGGTTTTGGCTGGGGCAGAGTTACTTTTCTTCACAGTAGCTGGTATGGGGCTGTGGTTTGGATTTGTGACCCAAACAGTGCTGATAACCCAGGGATGTTTTCGTTACTGCTGAGCAGGGCTTGCACAGAGCCAAGGCCTTTTCTGCTCCTCACCCCACCCCACCAGCGAGGAGGCTGGGGGGGGGCACAAGGAGTTGGGAGGGGACACGGCTGGGACAGCTGACCCCAATGACCCAAGGGATATCCCATACCGTATGACGTCATGCTCAGTGTATACAGCTAGGGGAAGAAGAAGGAAGGGGGGGATGTTGGGAGTGATGGCATTTGGCTTCCCAAGTCACCGTTAGGTGTGATGGAGCCCTGCTGTCCTGGAGATGGCTGAACACCAGCCTGCCCCTGGGCAGTGGGGAATGAATTCCTTGGTTTGCTTTGCTTGCGTGCGTGGCTTTTGCTTTCCCTATTAAACTGTCTTTATCTCAAGCCACGGGTTTTCTCACTTTTACCCTTCCCATTCTCTCCCCAAACCCACTGGGGGGGAGTGAGCGAGCGGCTGCATGGGGCTGAATTACTGGCTGGGGTTAAACCACGACATTTGGTTCAGTGCCCAGAGATGAGCCAGAGCCTGGGAGTAAACTGCTCCCAAAGAAAAGGAGGCGCTGACTTTATACTGAATCCTACTGAAATGCTAACACACAAGAGGAATAAGCAGTGGTGAACAGGCGGCCCAAGGAAATGGGGCAGCCCTGCGTGACGGTGTAATTAACACAGCCGGGTGCGTTGTAGAGCACATCCGAACTGATGGGGTGCAGATACCACAACCGTGCTTAACTCTTCCCTCCACCCTTGCCAGGAGCTGCTGACGCGGCTTCAGTGGTAGGCACTATCTTCTTCATTATCTAAATGAGCTGCATACTAAAAAGCTGAGCTAATTTATGTCTTGCCCATGCACATTCCTCCTTGTCTTCATCACTCTCTCACACACATACACACACGTTATTTGCTCAACTCACCAACTCGCAGTCCTCGTGTCCTCAAGCCAGCTGCACTGATGTCCTTCCTGTGATTCTTTATGGGCAACCTGTAGACTTGGTTTCTTCTTTTCCTCATCTCTGGCAAAGAAGCCCCGGTGCCAGCAGTGCTCAGGGGCTGCTTGCACACTGCGGCTCCTGGGATCAGCTCTTCTGGAAGAGCATTTTGCATCAAACGTCTGGATTAGAGCCCTGAGCGGGTAGTCGCTTTCTACAGCTGTTATGACTCTTGCTTTGGAAGGATGATAGTTGTATTGGTGTAAGGATGACTGTTATTCCATGATTTTTTACATATGCCCACATGGGGGGCAAATCTTGAATAATTCTCACAACACTTTTATTTTGCAAAAGTCTGCCGGTCCTGACTGTCTCTGTGTGTAAATGCCTTTCTTACGCACGTACTGCTTTTCGGCCTGCTCTGTACCCCAGGTACCTTTCAACTTTTCTCTGTAATTACTCCAAAAACGGTTTCCCTTTCTATTTCTGCGTTCAGGCTGTCCCTCTGGCAGCCCTCGGCAGCTTCTGCAGGGAGCATTTAACAGCGCTCGGAGCAGTTTGGCAGCTGGGAGGAAGGCTCAGCCGGCATGGTGGCCAGCCAGCCCTCCTGCTGTTGTCTCCAGGGCTCCCCAGACCCTTCACCTGCTCCAGACCCTTCACGTGCTCCAGACTCTCCTACTAACAGCCTCTGGTACCTTCAGTGCAGTCCTGGAAGCAGCAGCTTAACGAGGGGACATGGAGCAGTGTTATCCTCCCTGCCCCGTTGGGCTCCCACAGGGATTTTAGGCTCCTCCACTCACAGATGCTCAGGAGTGTGCTCGTGTGCAGGTTTCTCCCTGGCCTCTGAATTTGTCACTGCTCAGAAGTTGCTGTTGCTCAGCCTGTGCTCACGGTGCTGTGGCTTGTCTTGAATCTGCTCTGTTCGTGCTGGCTTGGTAGATGGTGTAACTGCTCATTCTGGAAATGGCACAGCTGGTTAAGGGTCTTTATTAGAGAGAGTGTGAATTGGTGGGATGCAGAAACCAGAGGTTTGTGAGGATATGGTCTGTTCTTTTCAGCGCATGTCCATTACGTGGTTTTCAAATATTTAATTTCTGTATAAAACAGTGATGCTCTGGGCATCGAGCCAGGTATTTTAGCCGCACCTTCAGCCAGAGAAGCCCCAGGCATCCTGTCTCCCACACCTCATGGAAAACGCTGGAGCCTTTGCTAGGGTCTTCGTGTTGCTCTTGATTTTAGCATGGAGTGTGCTCTGATCTTGTGGTGATGAGTGGCAGTGTAGATGCCGAGATGTAGTTACTTGCCATCAGTGTGCTGAACATCTTGCTGAGAAGAAAGAGGCTGGCTTGACTTTGGAGTTCTTAAATGAAGGGGCTGGTGCTCCTGTCCTTTTTTGGGTAGGAACATGCACCTTTTGCACATCCTTCCATAACTTTGGACCTGGGAAATTAGGGAACCATTTGTATCTGTAAGCAGTCCTGGAAAGGAAATGAGTTAGAGGAATAGTGTTTAAAGGAACATCAAAAGAACAATTTTTAATTAGATTGTGTTTTTTTGTTTCACTGAGGTGCAAACCTGAAGTGGCTGTCCCTCAGCAGCGTGCCTCTCCGTGCAGCATTATTCAGCTGTTTCTCAGCTGCCGCTGGCCGCTGTGCCATGCTACAGCAATTTCTCTCCCTCTCTGGCCGTCATCTTCCTATTGCTTTAGGTCACCGATGAGCGTGTGATTTCCAGTAATGCCATAGCCTTACAAGAGCCCTTAATAAATAACAAGATGCAGTGGGGGCAAACAGGAGGAAAACAAGCGACGGCAGCCTCCTGCTCTGGCAGAGCAACTTGGCCAGATCACTCAGATTTGGGAACTGCAGCCAAACGATCCCTTCTCACGGAGTCTATGGGTCCTCTCCAGGTTAATGTTTTGTGGCTTTCCTCTTCCCCAGCCCTGGAGTTAAATGCTGCCGTGAGCCACAGGGGGAAATGGATACGGTTGGTTAACGCTTTGAAAATGCCTTCAGAGCTGCAGAGGAATGCTGTGATAATGGCTGCTGATCACGGAAGTCTCTGTTGATGCTGTGAAGAAGATTTATTCGTATTGTGAATCCTTTGCTTATAATTAATTAGCATTGCATTGCAGGCTGGGAAGACTTAACGTACCGGACTCTACTGTACTCTTGCTTCTTTCTTGTATTCTCCCTCTGGCTCAGTTCCTCTCCTCTTGTGTCTCTTACTTGGATTGCAAGCAGGTCAGGGCAGGAAATGTTGAACCTTGACAGTCCAAAACTGTTTAAGATGGAGACAGGGAGACAAATGTGGGAACATCAGTGCAGGGACTTCTGCAGCAAGGGGGTTTGCATCAAAGCCAGCATCTGTCTGGGCTGTGAAGGCGATGTGTGTATTTAGTCCTTCTCAGCAAGCCAGGCCAAGCAGCACGTGCCTTGCAGTGCTCAGAGGACCTGGTCGTAATCTGCCTTGCACCTGGTTTGACAAGGTCACGGTTACTGGGCTCACAGCTCTGATTTATTCTGGTTAGAGAGGGACTGAGAAAGAAACCTAGATCCTTCCAGGGATCCTGCCAGGTTAGGTTAGACCTAAGCCTTTTAAAACAAACCTTTTTAAGGTATGTAGCCTAAGTAATCGGTCAAAATACCCTGGAAAATATAGGAAGGACAGACATAAACACTTTGCTTTGGGATGTAAACAGCACAAGAACTGCGGTGCTGTATAGGAAAGCCAGGGCATGAGTCTGACAGTGAACATAAGGAGAATTGGATTAATGTGTTGAACCTGACCAACAAAGAGATTTGCAAAAGGAAACGTAGTCCTCAGAAAAAAGTAAATTTTGTTGGAAGTAAGACTCCATTTTCAATATTAAAAGCATTGCCTTGAAAAGACAGAGTTTGGAGCCAGAGTTTAGCTGCTCTAAGTTGGCAAAGCTCGGTTTGCCCGGGTAGCTCTGAGGTGACCCGCACTGCTAAGGCTGTGGGTTGCCGTCTGTGGCTGGGCTGTATCCCTTTCTTTCCCTCTTCCCAGAAAGAGATGTTTAAACCCAAGCTTGTGATTGCCTGAGCATCTTATTTCTGCCTTTCCTGTTTGTCCACAGGTACGTTGGTGAGCTGATATCCGATTCTGAGGCAGATGTCCGTGAAGAGGACTCCTACCTCTTCGACCTTGACAACAAGGTACTGTATCTGAAGGTGTCTAACGAGACAAACCCAAGGTCTTGCCTCTCCAAAAAAGCAAAGAGAATATTTGTCTCCATCTTGATGTACAGCGCAATCTGAAAGCCTGCAAAGAGGAGGACCACATCCTCGCTGTGTTTTAGTCAAAACATAGAGTGGTTGAGGTAAGGCTTAGGGCTTGTTAAAATGGTAACCGAGCCCAGCAGCGCTGGTACCGTGGTACGTGCTGCCCACACCAGTTTTGATGCCAGATGCTCTTCTGTCAAAACCGTTTGGTACCCTGAGTTCAGTTGTTCAGTTTGATACTCAAGTGTGTGTATGCAGGCTTGCAGCTGTGTAGATTGGCAGCTTTGTAAGTTCTTCATAAAAAGATGAGCTGAAAGACTGAAAAAAAAAAACCCAAAACAACCTCCGTTCACTTACAAAGGGATCCATCAGCTACCCTGGCAGGGACTTGAGGCTTGTTCTGCTGCTAGTTATTCTGCGCTGCTCTGTGGAGGGCTGTCTCAGAGCGGAAATCTTGCTTTGAAAAGTGCGATCTAAAGCTTTTAAGCAAGGCCATCACTTCAGACTTTCCTTGGGAAAGGAGAGGAGGAGAAAGGTGAGCTGGGGACTCAGAGGAGTGGGGTGGCTTCCGAGGAAGGCTGTAAAACAGTCTCTGTCTTGTTTCTGCCATCACATAGTGCCAAAGAAGCTTTGCTTTATTTTTTTGCCTTGTCATTTTTTAAGCAACAAACGTTCAACAACAGAAAAAAGATAAGTAACGAGTCTTGTAGTCAGTCTGAAAACAGTGGAGTCAAGCTGTAATTAAGAAGTTGAAAAGCAGCAGAGCCTTCAACCTGGTTTGTGCATTTATGAACAAGAGCCCACCTGGGCCTTGCCTTGCCTTTAGGTTAGTCCTTACCTGGCGGACTGCCTTGAGGGAGAACCTCTGCGTTTGCTCTTATGAAGCCTTCAGTGAAGTGAGGAGGGTGACTTAAGTGCAGGCAAAAGCATCATCTTTTTTCAGGGCATCTTCAAAGAGGAGATCTGTAGATAACCAGGCACCAAGTGATTGAGTGATCGTTAAAAGAAACCCATCGGTCCAGGTGGAGGAGGGCAGAACCAGCCAGGTCCTGTGGCCTCCTGAGTGATGGGAAGTTACTCAGGGTTTGAACCCCAATCCCGGGAGGGTCAACTTTGGGGTCCTGGTGTGTCTTGAAGGGGTGACCTGAAGGGGTTTGTGCTGTAGTGAAAAGAGAGTGGTTGGGTCATCATTTCTATTGTCCCTGTTGCTTGAGTTGTCACTCAAGGCAACATGCATGGTGAATCGTTCAGTGTGCCAGGTGCTGCAGTCACATCCAAGTCCACGTCTGAAAAAGGAGAAATATCAAACAGCCAAAATTTAGTACCATTGCTGGGTTCTAGGAGGAGGACGTAGCACAACAGATGCTCTCTGAGCACCCACTGGTTAAAGGGATAGTTTTCTTGTCTCTGTACTAGAGAGCTGGAAAAAAACAAGCTATTTCTGGGAAAGATGAGGTTGAGTGTTAGCTGCTGTGGTTGCTTTCTGTTGGTGTTAAGCCACCCCTTTCCCACGCGCAGGCCCATCCTCTGCAGTCCTTGCTCACACACTTGGCCCTGCTGTGCTCCGTCGAGGAGAGGCAGCAGTCGAGGCTGGAACGGGCTGCCCAGGGAGGTGGTGGAGTCCCCATCCCTGGAGGTGTTTAAGAAAAGACTGGACGTGGCACTTAGTGCCATGGTCTAGTTGACGTGGTGGTATTAGGGCAAAGGTTGGACCCAGTGATCCCAGAGGTCTCTTCCAACCTCATCAGTTCTGTGATCTGTGTGACCCCTGCCTGCCTGCAGGCCAGAAGGGCTCTCTCCAGGCATCCTCCCTTCTAAGAACCCTCAGTGCCTTCCCACTCTTGAGAAGGAGACTCACCTCACCCCCGAGCAGGTTCATGGTTTCTCCTCTTCCTCTCCAGTTGCCACCGTGTGACTCAGTTCCTGATACCCTCCTAGCAAGGTGGGAAGCAGTTTGCTTTGGGACTTGTCCTCCTCAGCAGCTTCACAGTGAGGATGCTGCCTGTGTTGGTCAAGGCAGCAGGTTCCTTTCTTGAGATGCACATCTTGACTTGCATGGTGGAGAGCTCAGCTCTTTCCAGATGGTCACTAGTGGGTGATGTTGTCCTCACCAACCGTGGCATTTCCATGGATAAAAGTGAGGGGGTGACGGGAATTACTTACGACTGAAATTAGAGCTGGTAACGCTGTGTGTGATATGGGACCATGTGGGGTGATGCTTGCCCCAGTCGTTGGGACATCTTCCCTGGGCTCCTGCACCAGCCGGGCGGTGTGATCTGGCACAGCTCATCCATTAACGATTGCAAGGTGCTTGCCCAAGAGGGAGTTTGAGCACTGCTAATGGATCCTTTTGCTTTTGGCCTCTTTGCAACTGAAATTAGCTTCTGTAATTAAAGTCTCTGCTTTGCACAGTCATTCTCTGCTGGAATAAAAAAGCCCTGAGGGGGGTTCTTTTATTTTCAAGGAAAACAAAATATTGCTCCTCTCTGGAAAGGGAATTTCTGTGTTCTCACTTTCACTTTTATCTGCAAAAACCTGTGTTTTCTTGAGGCTCTGGCTTTGTGTTTCCTAGCTGTCATGTTCAATTAGAGGACAGAACAGATGCCTGTTCCCGTATCCAGTGGCTTTTACCCAGAAGATGTCTGTCTGCACCAAACATCAATCCCACTACGCCAAACTGGCAGAGCAGGACTGGGGAGAGCTGATGTGCCAGCCAGCGTCAGGGGCATTTTAAAAGGTCTTTGGGCTTGTAGGGGCAGAGTGCCATGCAGAAAACTGTATTTTCAGGGTACTGTGGAATAGAAGAGTGCGTGTGTTTAGGCCTTTTAAACCCGCAGTGGGTGTCCTGCCCTGGTTGTTCTTGATGCTCTCCAGGGTATTTGTGGAGCGACCCATCGTTGGGTCATTTGTTTTATTTAAACACGTAGCATTAATAATACTAAACCCAACCTCATCTAATGAAAGATGCAATGTTTCTGCTCTAGGACGGCGAGGTGTACTGCATAGATGCCCGTTTCTATGGCAACATCAGCCGCTTTATAAACCACCTCTGTGAGCCAAACCTCATCCCGGTGCGAGTCTTCATGTCGCATCAGGACCTCCGCTTTCCCAGGATCGCCTTCTTCAGCACGAGGCACATAGAAGCCGGAGAAGAAATTGGGTAGGTGCTGTCCCCGGGGCTGCCCCTGCCTTGCTCGGGGAAGGATGGAGTGCAGAGGGATGAGAGCTCTGCTGCTCCTGAGCTGGATCACTCCATCCCTTTACTCCCCAGGCCGTGTCCCTGGGGATCCCGCAAGCGCGCTTCATCCCCTGAAGCTTTGCAGAAACCCAGATTGTGGCAGCACCCGAGGATTGCTGACCCTGGCATCTTGCGCCAATGCACGATCCCTTTTTGTTCCTGCGTGCTGCTGCTTTACACTGACCCCGTCTCTGTCTCTCTCTTGCAGCTTTGACTACGGAGACAGGTTCTGGGACATCAAAGGCAAATACTTCAGCTGTCAGTGCGGTTCACCCAAGTGCAAACACTCGAGCTCAGCGCTGGCCCAGCGGCAGGCGAGCACCTCGTCCCAGGACATGCAGGAAAACGGGCTCCCCGATACCAGCTCTGCCACGGCAGCCGGCCCCTTTTGAGGCTCCGCTCCCCAGAGACTGACTTGTTTTAACCCTATAGGTTCACATACTGTCTGAATTTCCATTTAAAGCGAAAAAAAAAAAAAAAAACAAGAAAAAAAAAAAAAAAAACAAACACAAACAACCCACTCAAGGAAAGCCAGGGGTTCGTGACACTTAGGGCTGTGCCACCGACTGTTACTTGAGGAATAAGTAAAAGCAAATCCCACCTCCGTGATGTTGTTCTCCCCTCCCTGGTCCTGGAAAGCTGCTGGTTTTCACAGTTGCGTGTGGAGGGGTGGCTGTTGCGTTTTTTTGGTTTTTTTTTTTCCATGCAAGCTGTCCTGGCCTCCATCTCTTAATGTGCTAAGTGTTGTCAGAGCCAAGGGAGAGCTGCCCGTCCTCCGAATATTGTTAATTGAATGGATCGCTCATGCCAAGTCATCTCCAGTTCACTTGTAATAAACTTTGAATACTTGATGGGACTTTCTTTTTAACAGCTGGGGGGAGCGGGGAGGGAGAGGGAGGTGCTGGTGTTTGGGTTTGCTTGGCACAGCCCCGGGGCAGGTTCTGCTGGTTGGTTTTTGTTGGTTTGTTTGGTTTTTTGGTTGGTGTTTTTTTTTTTTTTCCTTCTTTTTTAATCATGAGTTTCTCCCGCATCTTGCAGGACGTTGCGGTGGGGCCTTTCCCTAGGAGCTAGAGGGCATTTCTAACAAATACCTTCCTTGTTACCAAATCCACCGGCTTTTTTCTCTTCTGATGAGAAGAAACTCAGAGTCCTTACAATCCCTTTGGTTCCTGGCTCTCTCGCGAGCCCCCCAGAGACGCTTCCCCTAAGACCCCGCTCCCTCCCGGGCTTTCTCCGTTACAAACCAGCTCTTGTCTGCGCCGCTTGGCCGTGTTACTGTCTCAGTGTTCGGTTCGTCCGTGGAAGGATTTCCCTCGCCCTGTTGCATTAGTGGTTTTAGAGAGGGAAGGTTGAAGGGGATTGTACAAGACACTAACTTCTTAAGAAAAACAGTTTTTTTCTTTTTTAAAAAATAAAATGAATGATATATATATTATAGAGAACCTCGACTCGCATCCGTCGGCTGGGGCGAACAGCAGACAGGACATGTCACGGCGAGAAGATCCCAGATGCCACCAGCTCGTCTGTTCCCATCACTTTTCGCAACGCTGGGCACCTTCGATTAATTTTTAAACCACATGCTATGAGGTTTCAATAAACTGGTTTATTTTTTACCATTACCGAAACATTGGGGACTAGCATTAAAAAGAAAGAAAAAAAAAAAAAAAACACAAAAAAAACAAAACGACAACAAAAAGAAACCACAAAACAAAACGGTGCTGATTCTGGTGTGATTTTTGCTCACCACGTGAATATAAACTATCAATTGTATAAAAAGAACAAAGTGATTTTAGTATAAAATGCAGGAAAAAAAAACAAAACTTTTTTTAAATTGTTAGTATTGTAGTGTGAATAAATTTGCCATCACCTTTTGTGTGGTGGCTGGGCAGGTCATTAATTTTTTTTTTTTTTTTTGCATATATCTTTAAATACTGTAATTAGTGCAGTAACAGGTTTTTTTGTTCATCTCTTCTAGAACATTCATAATGCCGTCATGTTTATTATTATTATTTTTTTTTCTGTTAATGTTTTTGACAGTTTTAAAGGAGCAGTCTTTTGGCTCTGATCATTTTCTTGTTCTGTTTTCAATGAAATCAATAAAAAAAAAAAAGAAAAAAAAAAAAGTGCTTTAAAAGGAGTTTGGCCTTTTTGTCTGCCTGCAGTGCTGCGGCTGGGGCGGGCGGGGCGGGGACGGAGGGGGCTGGGGGTGGCACCTCCAGCTGGGGCTGAGCACCTCATCCTTGGGCTTGAAAGGAAAATGAAGAAAGCAGAAGCCTGACTGTTTGCTTTTTGGTTTTGGGGGAGTTTGGGGATT
>NW_009637399.1:29962-36091 GCF_000690535.1 Cariama cristata | reverse complement strand
AAGGGCAACAAAACTGGTGAAGGGCCTGGGGCACAAGTCATATGAGGAGCAGCTGAGGGAACTGGGGTTGTTTAGCCTGCAGAAAAGGAGGCTGAGGAGAGACCTTATTGTTCTCTACAACTACCTGAAAGGAGGTTGTAGCGAGGTGGGGTTGGGCTCTTCTCCCAAGTAACCAGCGATAGGACAAGAAGAAATGGCCTCAAGTTGCACCAGGAGAGGTTTAGGTTGGATATTAGGAAGAATTTCTTCACCAAAAGGGTTGTCAAGCATTGGAACAGGCTACCCAGGGAAGTGGTGGAGTCACTACCCCTGGAGTTATTTAAAAGATGTGTAGATGTGGTGCGTAGGGACATGGTTTAGTGGTGGACTTGGTAGTGTTAGGTTAATGGTTGGACTTGACGATCTTAAGGGTCTTTTCCAAGCTTAAATGGTTCTATATGCTCTACCTCTTGCATGTATGTTCTCTCTCTTATGCTTTCCCTGCCCCCTGATGCTTTCTCTCTCCTGCATTTCACCTGTCTTAGGTGCTGTGACTCTCTTGTGTTTTTTTGTTCTACTTCCCTATCTCATTCTGTCACTTTTCCCCTTGCACGCACTTTGCCTATTGTGTGCACTTCTCTCCACTCATGTGCTTCCCCTTCTTGCATGCACTTTCCCCCTCTTGCACACTTCCCTCTTCACATGTATTTCTCTCCCTTGCCCCTCTCTTGCAGACTTTGCCTCTTGTGTGTGCTTTACCTTCAATGTGCTTTGCCTCTCTCATGTGCATGCACGTTGCCTTTCTCTTTGTTGCATGCATGTATGCTTTCTCTCTCTCACTTCTCCATCTCTTGTGCTCATGCTTTAGCTCTTGTGCATGTAAGCTTTGCGTCTCATGCACATGCTTTGCCACTCTCTCTATTCCTCTCTCATATGCATGCTGCTGCTTTGTCTTACGTGCTTTGCTGCTGTTATGTCAATTTAGGCACTTTGCTCTCTCATTCTGTCTTGCTTTCCTGTCTAACCTTCTTTCCTGCCCTCTCATGCATCTGCATATATCAGCTTCTATCTCTTATTTTTACTTCCTCTTTCTCAAGCTTCCAGTCTCTCACTATCCCGCTCCCGCTCTCTGCGCTGTTATACATCTCCCTCCCTTGCTTGCTATCCCTCCCTCTCAGTCACACCCCCAACCATTCCTCTTGCTCTTGAACATTCCACCCCACTCTCCATCTCTCTCTTCCCACTTCCCACCTCCCCCATCTATCTGTCTCCACTCTCTCTGTCCTCTCTCCTTTGCTTCCTTGATCTCTTTAGCTCTGTCTCCCATCTCTCCCTCTCCCTAGATGTGCTTTCCCTCTCTCAGTTGTGTCCCTGCCCCCCAGCTTTCCTTCTCTTCCAGACACGTTTTGCACCTCTCCCTCACATACTTTGCTTCTCACACGATTTTTTCTCCTGTGCTTGCCTTTTTCAATCTCCCTTTCTTTGCCTCTCTCCCTTTCTCCATCTGTTATGTGCTTTTCCATTTCTGATGCATTCTTGCATGCACTTTCCCTCTGGCTCATGCTTTCAGTCCCTCGCTCATGCTTTTTCACCGTTGTTTGCTATTTACCTGTTACTCTCCATCCTTCTTTCTCACTCCTGGTGTCCCTCGCTCTCCCCCCCTTGCTATCCATCTGTCTCTTGGGCTTTCCCTTTGTCTTGGATGTCCTCTCTTTCTCCCTCAGAGATTACCCCCCAATCTCACCCTTACATTCCTTCTCTGTTTTGATTCTGCCTCTGTCTCTAGCTGTCTTGGGTTTTCTTTGTGCTCCCTCTGTCTGTCCTTCCATTTTTGTCTCTCCCTCAGACACGCTTTCCCTCTTTGCAGTGTGTTTCCTCGCTGTCTCAGTACTCTTTGTCCCCCCTGCCTCTTGTCACGTTCTCCCCCTCTCACAGAAACTCTGCGTCTCTCTTTCAGATGTGTTTTCCCTCTCATTCTGATTGCCTCTCCCTTTCACAGGCCCTTCCTCTCTCTCACAATCTTAAACACACACATTTCCTCTCCCTGTTGTAGTTTGCCTCTCGCACATGCTTCACCTCTCTCTTGGTTTCCTTATCTCTCATGTTCCTGTAAGCATTTCGTGCTCTTGCATGTTTCCTTTCTATTTCTTTTCTGTTCCCTACTTTTCCTCCCTGCACCATCTCTCTAATGCTTTGCCTTTATCTTGCTCTCACTTTCCCTATATATTTCTTTCTCAGTCGGTCTCTCCCCGCTCCAAACTTTCCTTCTTCCTCAGATGTGCTTTCCTTCTCTTTCAGATACATTTAGTCTCTTTCTGTAATGTGTTCCCACTTTTTCAGTTTTCTTCTCTTGCTTGCACTTGTACTTTCTCTTATTTGTGGTTTTCTGCTATTCCTTGCCATCTGTTGCTGTCCCTCTCTCATGTTTCCCTTTTCTCTTGCTTTCCCTCTCCCTCTCATCTCTCTCATTCCCTTTCCCCCTCCTCCTCTATCCTCTCCTTCTGTCCCGGCTCTTCCCACCCACCTTGTTTTGCCTGCTTTTCTCTCTTCACCTGCCTTCCCCCGCCCCCTTTCCCCTCTCTCTTGGACTGTCTTTGCCTGTGTCTCACATGCTATTCCATCTCTGATGGTTTTCCTCTTTCTTGCGTGCACTTTCCCTCTCATGCTTGCAGTTTCTTGCTTGTGCTTTCACTCTGTTGTTCACAATATCACTCGCAATTGCTCACTTAATCCCTCTCTTGCTTTCCCTCTCCTGAGCGTTCTATTTGTGTCAGACATGTTTTCCCTCTCTCTTGGATGTGCTTTGCCTTTCTCTTGGACATGCTTTCCCACTCTCTGGTAAGCTTTCCCTGTTGCATGTGCTTCTCTTCTCCCTCTTGCTTTCCTTGTCTCCCTTGTGTGCTCACACTCACTAGCACACCCTCTAACATGTTTGTTCTCTCTCACAGTCGTCTGTTTTCTCCCTGTCTTGCATGCTTTCTCTATTCTCTTACACACACACTTTCCAGCTCTCTGACTTTTCCTTGTGTTTTTGGTCAATCTTTCTTTTGCTGTCCCTCTCATATGTTGTGCTGTACCCCTCTCTGACCACTCTTTCTTTGTATTGCTTCACCTTGCACACGGTTAGCCTCTCTCTCATGTGGTCTGCCTCTCTGAGTGGTTTCCCCCCTCTCTCTCCCCTTGCACTGCACTTCTTTTGCCCCTCTCTCCCTGCTTGCCTTCTTTCTTGGACACACTTTTCCCCACCTAATTTTTCCTGTCTTTTCACTTCTGTCTCTTGTTCTGCCTCACTCGCTCCCTCTTTGACTTTGCCACTGTGTCTTTTGTTCTCCCCATCCCTTGCATGCTTTTCCATCTTTGAAACATTTCCTTTCTTGCATGCATTTTCCCTCTTTATGCTTTCGCACCCTCTATCTCTCATGCTTTCTCCCCTCTGTGGCTCATAATCCCTCTTTCTGTTGCACATGATGCCCCCACTATCCCTGTCTCTCTCTGGGGCATTCTAGCTCTCACGCATGCTTTGACTCCCTCTCATGCTTTCATTTTTTCTCTTGTGTGCTTTGACTCTCTGGTGTGTTTCTTTTCCCTCTTGCATTTCTCTCTCACTCTTTTGCTTTCCGCTTCTCTGTCTTGCTTTCCTATTCTCTCTTTCCCCATCTTGCTTTCTCCCTGTTGCACAATTTTAATCTCTCCTACTTGCAGTTTTCCTTTTGCTCATGCTTGTGATTTCTTGTGATTTTCCTCCCTTTCTTGCACTAGCCTTTGGTCTCTTCCTCTTGCTTCCCTCTTTACTCTTTTACTCCCTCTCCCTCTCTCCCTGACATCTTCCTCTCTCCCCCCCTGTTGATTTACATTTGTCTGTTTTCCCTCATCCCTTTTGGTTTTGTTTGCCCTCTTTCTCTCTGACACGCTTTCCCTCTGTATAATTTTTCCTCTCTCTTTCTGTGTCACCTGCTTCCTTCTCTCTTGGCCTTCTCTCTCTTGGGTGCCCTTTGCCTGTCGCCATCCACTTTGCATCTCTCTGTGGTTTCACACTCTTGCATGTTTCTTTCTTTTCCACTCGCTTCTCCCCCTTTCCCTTCCTCTCTAGCATGCTTTCTCTCTATTGCACAATCCCCTTGCACAATCCCCTTCTCTCCTGCTTGTACTTTCCCTCACTCACACATTGTCGCTTTTGCTTTTGCTGCTTCTTTTGTCCTATCCCTATCTCTCACTATCCTTCTTTGCAATTCCCTTCTTTCTCTCACTTTCAATCTCTTGTTCCTCTTTCCTTCCCTCCCTTTCCCCTCACTCTATCCCCCCTTCCACCCTCCCATCTTCCTCCCATGCCTCTGTTCACGCACCTTTCCTTTGCTCTCTCTGAAACACTTTCCCTCTCTCAGGTGCTTTTCATTTTGCCTTACATTTGTTTACCTCTGGCACACTGTTTATCTTGTGACCTTTGTCCCTCTCTTACATGCGTTGCCTCTCTTGTATGCTTTCACTTTCCTTCTAATCACTCTCAGTTTCTAGCTCTCTCTCTCTCATGCTTTCCCCTCCCTTGGGTGCTTTTCCATCTCTGACACATTTGTCTACATTTTTGTGTACACTTTCCTTCTTGCTCATGCTTGCAGTCTCTTGCTCATGCTCTCCCTACTTCTGTAGCTTGCTATCTCTCTTTCTGTTGCTTGCTATCCCTATTTCTCTCTCAGTATCCTTCTCTCCCCTTCTCCCTGGTGTGATTTCCTGCTTGCTTATGCTTCCCTGATGTGATTTTGCTCTTGCTTGTGCTTTCAGTCTCCTGTCTCTGTTTCACTCTGTCTTTCTAGCGCTCTCCATCTTTCCTCCCATTTCCCCCGTTCTCTCACTTCTCTGTCCCCCTTACATTCCCGCTCTCTCACACACTTTAGATGTCTCTGTCATTCCATTCACATGTCTGTCTCTCCTGCTTTGCATCTCTCTGACACATTATTCTTCTTTCTCAGACACACTTTACCTCCCTCTTTCTAGTGCTTTCCCTCTTACATTCACTTTGCCTCTATCTTGTTTGCCACCTCTCTCATGCACTTTTGCTGCCTTGCATGTTTCTTCTTTCTCAGGGGCTTCCCTCTCTCATGTCTGTTGCTTTCAATGTATTTATCTTGCATTCCTCCTCTCGTGTGCTTCCTGCCTCACACACAATTCCACTCTCTTTTGATTGCATGTTTCCTCTTGCTTGCATGTTTACTTGTGCTTTCCCCCCTCTCTTGCTTTCCATGTATCTTCTTGCTTTTCCACTCTTCTGCTGGCCCCCTCTCTTGCATGCTTTCCCAGGCACATAATTTTCCTCTCATGCTTACACTTTTGCTCCTGCTGTCAGCTTTCCATGTGCTTTTCCTCCCTCTCTCTCTCGTATTCCCTTTCTATCCCTCTTTAGCCCCCTCCTTGTTTTCCCTTCCTCTGCCCCTCCCCTTTTCCTGTTCCCCTCCTTCTTTCTCTTCCCCCCTTATTCACATCTTTCCTTGTCTCTGCCTCGTCCATCTGTGCCCCCTTTCCATCTTCTGTTCCTCTCCCTTGCATTACCTCTCCCTTTCCCTTGCTTTCCCTCTCTCTGACATGTTTTCTCTGTTGGTTTCCCTTTCTCACACATTTCCCCCCTCAATCACATGCTTTTCCTCTCTGTGCTGGCTGTCCCCTTCTCTCTCCTTCACATACTCCCATATTTTTCTGTCATATGCCTTGCCTGTCTTGCATATCCTTTCTCTGGCACATCCTTTTCTCTCTCTCTCTGTCTTTCTCTCCCTTACCCGCCTTCATTTCCACTGTCTCAAGGAATGTGCTTTTTATCTCTTTAATGAGCTTTTCACCCCACCCCCTGCCTCTCCCTGAGCCTTCCGCTCCCCTCTGCTTTCCAGCTCTCTTGCATGCTTTCCAGTTCTCTTACACACTTTCCTTCACTCATAGCTTTCTCATGCTCTTCCCTTTCTCATTCTGTCTTGCTTTCCTCTCTTAGGATTTCCTTCCCCTACTTGCATGTTTTTCCATCCTTTTCCTCTCTTGCTTGCAATTTCCCTCCTGCACATGCTTTCAGTCTCTTGCTTACAACCCCTCTCTGCCACTGTCCCTCCTCTCACATTCCCTCCCTCGCATCCCCCCATGTCATCTCTCCCCAACAGTTCCTCTCTTGCTGTT
>NW_009637399.1:25147-29931 GCF_000690535.1 Cariama cristata | reverse complement strand
CCCCCTTTCCCTCTCTCCCCTGCCCTCTCTCTGCCTCCTTCTACCCTCTCTTCTGTCCCCCCTCTCTTCTTCTCTGTCTCCCTCTCTCTTGCTTCTATCTCCCCCCGACTCCACGCCACTTTCCCCACTCTCTCACATGCTTTCCCGATCTCTTTCACGTGCTTCCCCCACTCTGTCTTCCATCATACTCCTCATGCTCTTTCATCTCTCACTCTCTCTTGCTTCGCTCTCTTGCAGTTTTCCCCTCCCCTTGCATGCTTTTCCAGCTCTCACTTGCACTTTACCTCCTGCACAGTCTTTCAGTCTCTCGTGCGTGCTTTCTCTGTGTCTCTCACTCACTGGCACTCATCATCTCACTGTCTTGCTAGTCCTCTCTCCCCTTGCCCTGTCCCCATTCCTCTCTGTCTTTCAGTCCCTCATTTTATTTGTCTTGCAGCCTGTCTCACTTTCCCTCTCAAGCACTCTCCTATTTCCTCTCTCTTCCCACCCCCACTTTGTCCCTATCTCCCTCCCTCCTGGCTGTCCCTCCCCTCCCACCCTGACTGTCCCTCTGGCTCCCCCCATCAATCAATCCCTCCTGCTGGCCCCTGTTCTGACCATCTCTCTCTCTTTGGCTGACTCCCCCTTGCTGTCCCCATTTCTTGCTGCTCCCTCTCCTCTTCCCCCTTAATGCTTCCCTGTCCCTCTGTCTCGCTTGCCACCCCCCATCAATCTCACTGCACTCCCACCTTGCACTGTCCTTCTGTCTCTCTAGCTGTTCCTCCACCTCTCTTGCTGTCCCTCTGTCTCATGGTCCCCGTCTTTCTCACTGTTGCCCCCTCCCTCTCCCTCTGTCTGTCTCTCTCCCCGATGTTGCTGTTCCTCCTGCTTGCGTGCTGTCCCTTCTCCCTCTCTCTGTGTCCTTTCCTCTCTCCCTCTCAGTGTGTGTGCCCCCCCCCTGCTGTGCACCCCCCTCACTCCCCTCACTCTTTCTCTCTCACTGTCCCTCCTGGTCCACCCCTGCCCTGCTGCTGTACCTCACTTTCTCCCCCCGCTGTACCTTCCCCTCTTTCCTTCTCGCTGCCCCTGCTGCTCTCCCTCTGCCTCACTGTTCCTTTCAGTTTCCCTGTCTTGCTCCCTGCCCCTCTCTCTGTCGTCACCCCTACATCTGCTTATCTCTCTCTCTCTCACTGCCACTACATTTCTTTCACGCTCACTGTCCCTCCTCCTTTCTCATAGTTTGCACACATTTACACTTTTCCACTCTCATCTGTCGCTCTCCCTTGCTCTGCCTCTCTAATGTTCCCTCTTTGTATATTCTCCTTTTTTGGATACTTTGTCTGTCTCACAAGTGCTCTCCCTGTCTTGCACGTACTTTGTGTCTCTGGCATGCTCATTGCATCTGCTGTATGGTCTTTACTTCGCTTGCACACTTTTTGCCTTGCTTGAATAAGCTTTCCCTCTCTTCCTTACAAGGTTTGGACTCATACTCACTCTGTTACATCCTTTCTGTCTCAGCTTCTCCACCTTGTGCTTTCCTTCTCTGTCCATGCTGTTTTGTGCAACTTGGCATGCTTGAGCTCTCTCAAACAGTTGCCCTCTCTCACACGTTCACTCTCTCACTTCTGCAACCTCTCTGTCACATTTGCTTTGTCTTGTATGCTTTGACTGTCGTACACTATCCCTCTCATTTGTGCATCCCATCTCATGCACTTTCCTTTTTATTCTGTCTCCTCTCCAGTGCTTTCTTTCTCTTGTGCTTTCTCTCTCCTCAGGTCTGCTTTCCTACTCCTATATGTGTGCTTTCCTTCTCTCTTGCATGCACGTGCTTTCCCTGTCCTGTGTGTGCTTCTCCTCCAGTGTGCACTTTACCTCTTGGATGTGCTTTCCCTCTTACTTGTGCACTTTCCTGTCTGTCGCATGCTTTCCCTCTGTCATGTGTGCATTCCATCTCTAATTAACAGATCTTCTTTTCCCCCTTACATTCCCTCTGTCATATCTTTCATCTTTTTTAGCACGCCTTTCCCCTCTCTGGCACCTTTCCCTTGCTCTTGTGTTATACCTTTGCCCTCTCTTGTGCCTGCTCCCTCTTTTTTTCCCCTTCTCTTTCTCTCTGTCATATGCAGACTTCACCCCGTGCTTTGCTTTCCCCTCTCTGTCTCTGGCATGCTTTCCCTCTCTTGCTTTCATGCTTTTGGTCTTTGTCTCATGTGCTCTCTCTCAGTCACAGTTCCCTGCTCTGCCATGTGTGTTCCCTCTCTCTCTCATTTTCCCTCCCTTACATGCGCTCTACCTCGTTCGCGCAAGCTTTCCTTGTCGCTACTATGAATGTTTCTCACTTTCATGCTCTCTTGAACTCTCTCATTTAACATATGTTCCCCTCTTATGTCTACTTTCCATCTCAAATAGTTCCCTTCTTGGTTGAACTTGTCTCTTTCATGCTCTTTCACTCCCTTGCACATGCTTTCTCTTCCTCCCTATAATGTAAAATTTCCTTCTCTCTCTTACATACTTTGCCTCTGTCCCATGCATCTCTTCACTAAGGCCAAGTCTGGCCTGACCGACCTAGTGGCCTTCTAATGATGGAGTGACTGCATCAGTGGACAAGGAAAGAGCTATGGATGTCACCTGTCTGGACTTCTGTAAGGCCTTTGATACAACATCCTTCTCTCCGAATTGGAGAGTTATGGATTTGATGGGTGGACTGTTCGCTGGGTAACAAATTGGTTGGATGGACGCATCCAAAAGGTAGTGGTCAATGGCTCAATGTCCAGATGGAGACTGGTGACAAGCAGTGTCCCTCAGGGGTTTGTACTGGGACCAGTGCTCTGCAATTTCTTTATAAATGACTTAGTGAGATTGAGTGCACCCTCAGCAAGTTTGCAGATGACACCAAGCTGAGCGGTAGAGCTGACATGGCTGAGAGACAGGATGCCATCCAGAAGGACCTGGACAAGCTTGAGAATTGGGCCTGTGTGAGCCTCATGAGCTTCAACAGGGTCAAGTGCAAGGTCCTGCACCTGGGTCAGGGCAACCCCTGATATCAGTACAGGCTGGGGGATGATGTGGCTGAGAACAGCCCTGTGGAGAAGGACTTGGGGGTACTGGTAGATGAAAAACTGGACACGAGCCGGCAATGTGTGCTTGCAGCTGAGAAAGCCAACCATATGCTGGGCTGCATCAAAAGAAGTGTGGCCAGCAGGTCGAGATAGGTGATTCTGCCCCTCTGCTCCGCTCTGGTGAGAACCCCTCTGCAGTACTGCCTTCAGCTCTGTGGTCCTCAGCACAAGAAGGACATGGACTGGTTGGAGCAAGTCCAGAGGGGGGCCACAAAGATGACCAGAGGGCTGGAGTACCTCCTGTATGAAGACAGGCTGAGAGAGTTGAGGTTGTTCAGCCTGGAGAAGAGAAGGCTCTGGGGAGACCTTATAGCAGCCTTCCAGTACTTAAAGGGGGCTTATAAGAAAGATGGGGACAGACTTTTTAGTAAGGCCTGTTGCAACAGGGCAAGGGGTAACGGTTTTAAACTAAAGGAAGGTAGATTTAGACTAGATATAAGAAAGAAATTTTTCATAATGAGGGTGGTGAGGCACTGTAACAGGTTGCCCAGAAAGGTGGTAGATGCCTCATCCCTGGAAACATTCAAGGACAGACTGGACGGGGCTCTGAGCAACCTGGTCTAGTTGAAAATGTCCCTGCTCATTGCAGGGGAGTTGGACTAGATGACCCTTAAAGATTCCTTCCAACCCAAAGCATTCTATGATTCTCATGTTTTCCCTCTGTATTGCATGTTTTCCTTGTCTCACCTGTTTGTGTTTTCTCTTCCTTGCTCCTTCTTTTGTGTTGTTTTCCTCTTTTGCATGCTTTCCCTTTTTTGGGGGCATTTCCCATCTCTCTCCCCCTCACACACTCCATCCCTCTCGCATGCTTTTCCCTTCTCACTGTCTTGTGCTTTTCCTCTCCCTCTTGTGCCTTTCCTTTCTCACTGATGTGCTTTCTATCTCGCCCCTGCCCCCCAATGCTTTCTCTGTCTTGCACACTTTCCTTTTCTGTCTTGCCTGTGTTCTCTCACACCCCTCTTCCCTGTCTGGTACTCTCTTTCTTGCTGCTTCCCCTCCCATCTTGTGGTTTCCCTCTGTCTCTGACTGACAGACTTTCCCTCTTTCTTTCTGCCACACTTCCTTGCATGTATGTTCATGTCTTCTCTGGCATGTCCCCTCTCCTGTGCATGCTCTGTCCCAGTTTCCCTTTTCCCTTGTGTGCAGTTTTGCTTTCTCTCTCTGTCACGTGCTTTCTTCTCTCTGTTTTGGCCTTTACCTCTGTCTTTTGTTTTCCCTCTCCCATGTGCAGATGTGCTTCCCCCTCTGTCTAGCTTTTCCCCTTTTCTCCCTGTCTTGAACATTCTTTCCTTCGTTCATGAACACGATTGTTCTCTGTCACTCTCAGTCTCACGCTTTCCCTCTCTCTGTTATGCTTTCCCCCTCTTACATGCTTCCCCTTACAGACATACTCTCGTCTTCCTGTGTGTGCCTTTTCTCTCACATGCTTTCTGTCTCGCTGTCATGGGCTTTGCCTCTCTTTGTGTCACCCTTCTTTCTCTTGCATGCACCTCCCTCTGCTCTTTTGCATAGTTTTTCATGCTCATGAACACTTGCCCACGCATATGTGCTTTTTGTTATTCTTGCAAATTCTCCCTTGCTCATTCTTTCCATCTCAGTCTTTCACTCTTTTAATCTTGCTCTCCTGCTTCCTTTCTTTTGCTTTTTCCCTTGTCTTTGATCTATTGAGCTTTCTATCTTTCTCAT